>NC_060157.1:26622855-26675000 GCF_021292245.1 Micropterus dolomieu | reverse complement strand
TGATTTAAACTTCTGCATCGAATGGACGGCGTAGCCTTTGCGTTAATTCTGTTCAGTAGTCTTGTTTACATAAGGTGTGGGTTGTTTGGGTGCTGCTGGTGTATTGTGAATCCGTCCCTGGTTCAAAAACTACACAAGCACCAATCACAGTAATGTTTTTTGTGATGAGTGATCAGTGTGTTAAAAGCTGTTTTCAACGTCAATTTTTCAAAACATCTGTTTCAATATTTTCAAAAGCTTCAACAAATGTTTAAGGCCTCTAATGGTTAAATAGTTTGTGAAACTCTGTGTTACTTGAACATTTTTTACTGTGTTCCTAAATTTCTTTATGTTCCTTTTAAATCTTTTCCTTAAAAACCTTATTGTAGAGCTCTGGCAAGCAAGCCAAAATATTTAATATATTTAAATTTATATTTATTTAATTTAAGACTTTTTAGATACACTGTAAAAACATTTTTTGCCGTCAAAGTCATGCCTAACGACCCTTGTGAGGACGAGTGATACCAACCCCTGTTCAAATCCAAAGATATATTTTCGCATCAATTTGATAACTTAACATTTGATAGTGAATTCTGCTATGTGTTAAAATGTCCATCAGTGCATAAACAGAATAAAAAAAAAAAAAAAAAGGCATTCAGCTGGTTCTTGCACATTATGTATCTATGATTCATTCAAACCTGAAATTATATGTGTGGGCCATGTTATATTTCAAATATGATGAGCACTAAGAACTGCAAGTTAAGACTGTGTACCTGGAGTAACCCTCTAGCAGCTGGGTGAGGCGGGAATAGGAGAGTCGAGACTCTGGCACGCTGACCAGGAAAGGCAGGCCCACGTTCTCTGTGTTGGGTCGACACAGACCCTTGTGATTGGGCCAGTGGGTCTTCTGACACACTCTGGGAAGTGAAGGACATAAAAGTTAATATGTTTACATAAAAATTAATGGAGTTCATTTAAGAAGAAAATCCCCCCAACAAATTTGTTTCTAACAATCTTGATGTGTAATTTAGTGGAACTGCTAGTAGAACTCACTGATTGCAGTAGCCCACACGATAGCAGCGAGTGCACCGCTTCAGCTTGTCTTCCTCAGACACTGGAGGCTTTAGGCAGGCAGCACACTTTGAGATGGCAATATTAGGAACCTGAAGTCTCTGTAGGGCAAACAGAGGGCAAAGAAAGCCCCGTCAACATCTGTAAACACTGACATATTTAACATGCTGTAGAAATGTAATCTTGGGTTTTTATTACCTGCTGCACTCTGAGCAATACCACTCTCTCTTTGGCCATGTCTTTGGAAAGCACCTCAAAGCAGAACAACATGTCAGAGGAGGATACCGTGTCCAGGGAATGGGACGGCAGGAACACGCGTTGGAAACGTTTTTTCCCCACCTGAGAGGAGGAAAAAATAATGTCCAGTCCATTGTCCTTCATCAAGACATTTCTGAAATACATTTCTGTCGTGGTGTGAATTCTGAATCAGTGTTTCCCACACATAGACTTTGGCATGATAGCTTTATTTTTATTTTTTTAATCCATCCATGACTGATAATTAGTGGACAATATCCCCTCGCTCTAACTTTTCTGGGTGGTTTACTGCTACTGCACACGCTTTGCAATGAAACACACAAAGAGACAGAGACAGATGTTCTCTGGTCTCTACGTTAGGAGATGAGGACACGGTGGATATTTTACAAGCACAGACCAGGTAAAGCAACTGTGAACACACCTGGTTAGTGACAATGTAATTCGGTACCATGTTGGTTTCAATAAGTTTCGTTATAAACAGCAAGCCTCCTCCACAAGCGGCTCACCTGCTGCTGTGAAAACTGAACCGTGGGCCACTTTATAAAACATACTGCTGATGAACAAGTCAACAGAGCGGACAGATACAGGAAGAGAGGAAGAGAAAGAGGCGGAGCGGGGCAAGCCGGTGTGTGAGTACACTGTCATTCTGTGGGAAACACTTCCAGAATATGTTAAATATCTAACCTCTGCCAGTCTGAGGTTCTCTGGTTTGACCCTGACACTCCTAGAGATGGATTCGAGGACTTCAGCCGTGCTGGAGTTCTCCTTGCTGACACTCACCAAAAACTGAGAAACACATAAACATACATTGTTAAGTGACGTTGAGAGTAGTTTGACCATTTAAGTGGTGTCTGGAAATAAGTTATTTTATCTTACCTTGATGGGTTTTTTATGAGGTTCCTTAGCAAAGTAGTAAACTGAGAGCACCTTTTGTTTCTGGGGCAAGGGCACAGGCAGGTAGAGGAAAGGGTCGAAGGTGATAGACACCTGAAGATGAAGAAGAGAGAATGTGAAAGGAGGTAGATTAGTCATCACTTTAACAAGGCAAACATTTTAAAGCATTTCCTTTAAAGAAAGTAAAACATGTGGAAAGTGTTAAGTGTTAGAAATAATGTGTTACCTTGGAGCACGTGGGGCAGACGAGCTTGGATTTGAACTGGCCTTGGAAGAGGTCTACTATAAAGGAGTCATTTCTCATCTTGTGCCTCTGCCATGCCTCCTCCGCCACAACCTGCACCAACAGACAAAAGACATCATCAGATCATCAAGGCTTAACAAGACTGTAGGAGGAATGGTAGTAATCTTTACAAAATAAGTGTCTTTTACTTTGTCGTTTTGCTGTATAACATAATGATTTAAGTGTAAATGATTCTACTTAAACACCTGTGTACAAATTAAGCGCACTTCTCACAGCAGTAACTGAAATGTATTTCCCGCCAGCCTCTGCCACCCCTAGATATTTTGATATTTTACAGATGAGATGAACTCCTACCTCATCCAGCCGCCCATCAGAGTCGACTGTCTCTGTGTAAGGTTTATTTTGGATGCGGTTCAAGTCCTCGTGGAGCCCGTCCAGCAAAAAAGCCATGAACTCCTGGGCATCGTGTTGGGCATAACCTGTGAACTGACTAGCTTTACTGGCCACAATCGCCTGCAAATGACAAAAAGCAAGGAAAGTGTAAATGACCACACAGATCATACTGTCCTTTCTAAGTTTGGCATTTCAAGTTTCCCCTAAGGAAAGCATGATGTTAAAAATTTGACCCTTGAGGTCATCAACAGATTGAACACTCCCCAAGTAAAACACTTCTTAGCATACTCAGCAAATAAAGATTTAGTTTACACATGGAAAATCTCTGGGTACTGCTTGCATACCTTGAGTTTTGAGGGTTGGAAGGCATGATGTGTTCCTTTCCAAAGGGCCCTGAGCAGCACAGCAAAACCAATGGCTAGCCTGCCTCCTGTTCCCAGTGGGTTACTGCAGTTGATTTCTGCCTCAAATGCTCGATCTGCAGGGGCACAGAAAATCCTGGGCTGACATAATGGAACCAGACATCAACCACAGAAGTCACTGGGAGCTTAGACACGGATGCACAAGCGGGGACACATGGAAAATCATCGTGGTAAAACGTTACCAAAATAATCTTGGAACTACTTCATGTGGATGCGGATGGAAACAGTAGTGTTTAAACACGATTAAAACACAGTCATGAAAATACATTAGGTAAACCTTTCATTTGTTTTAAAACATTTTACATGTGCAGGCCACAGAGTTGCGTTTGCTGTTGGTTATTGCTATAATTAATGTAAAAAAAAAAATACTTTGGTTAAATACAGAGGAACTAGGTGACCTAGATTTTACAGCAATTATTTCAATGTTTTGAACGCTTGAACTGCAGAAACTACAGTATAAATAGCTTATGCAGATAAAACTACTTGAAGTTGCAGAGTCCTCGTTAAATGTGCCCCTGTGGGAATTTTTTGGGCAATAATTATCATATCATTATCTGTGTACCGAAGCACCACTAAACACACCATTATAAATATTTCTTGGCAACACAACATTACTGGTCTTTAACAGCAGTATAAAGTTGTATGATAAATGATGCATTTGGTTGACATGAAGAGCTTTTCATCAGAATGGCAATTAAATATACCGACAATAATTTATTTTGTTATGGTTCCGGCTGAAGCAAACTAGATACTATTTACCATGGAAGTAATCCCTGAGTTCTCTGGTGTTGGACAGGGACTGGATGACACTATTCATGAAGCAGGTGTTGCCGAGGTTGACCAATCCTGTAAAACCAGGCAGGCAGACCTTCTTCTCCTCCTCTTCTTCATGACGCTCATTGCTGGCAGGAGGTGCATGAGTCATGGGCTGCACCATGCAGGTGGGTTTAGGCTGAGACAGGAAAGATTTACACACCGATTCCACAAATTAGACCAACATCATATGCATCTTCACTTATGCCTTATGCATTTTTTTTTAATTAGTTTGGTTCAACAACCATCCAAACCTCAAGTTTATATTATCAATATCTCTTCTTTTTTCACCTTTCTATTCTTACTGTGCAATTACATCTAAAATTAATGCAATGACGCAAATTTTCGCAACTTGAATAAAAGTTAAGCTAAGAGTAAATTGTTGTTTTTTTTTACTTTTGGGATTAAAAAGTAGATTTATCTTCACTCTCACTTCTCAGCCTGTCTGCAGCAAGCCACCAAGTTTCCTCCACTGACCTCCACTGTCGTTTTAGTAAACCTCTGTGGGCAACCAGAGCTCCATGATACCACTTCATATTTAAACAGAGAAAAGTAAGCGAGGACGTTAAACTACCTGGTAAATTATGAAAATGTGTGTCTGTTACTTGATTCGAGCTACTGGTTGTACTTTAGAAAGCAAGCATATTAAAAAGTTTATCATCTTGCGGACAAACCTGACAAAGCATGAATTTATATGTTAACACATCGGCATCATGATGAAGTCATTTCTGCATTGTCTTGATCCGCTCATTGCAAATGAATCACAGCAAAATGTTGATTTTCGGTTCATAGCACTGCAAACAGATTAAATGTTGGCGGGTTGTGTTTACTTGCATCACTCACGATAAGCGAGGCAAAATTTTGCTTTGCTTTCTGTGGGAACACATACATTATTCATCTTTCTACTCACCGTGGTAACAGAGGGCTCTGGCTTGGTGATGGCAACATGCTCAGAGACAGTGCGAGAAGCTACGGTGTCCAGACCGCCATCCTCCACTCTAGAAGAGGTCTTGGAGGCCTTGGGTTTCTCCTCCCCGACCCTTGGAGGCTCTTCTTTAGCTGGGAGGCTATGCTGGCTGCTGCCTGGCTGGCTCTTTTCCATGCAGGTAGGGCTGGAGGGTACAGCGACCTTGGCGCCACCCACTGCACCTTAAACAGAGGAGAATGAAGCTTGTGGTTAGAAGATAAAGGTCAACAAGAAGCTGGACAGTAATGGACATAAATAGTTATAAATTGTAGAGTATAACCTATAGCATTTACAATTGACAATCTTCTAACTATAAAGGTAAGGACTGTCTTGTCCATCAGATCAGCCTCACACTTGGGAGGTGTCTCGCTTAGTATCCGAGGGAATGCAATGTGGAGTGTAAGCTCGTTAGATCTATGGGACATATTAATTTGTAAATTTATCAGTACACACTGTGTAGTGTATTGAAAGAGGTTCCTGGAGATGGTACACTGAAGCAAAGTCTTGTAAGTTTGCCATTTTGATTTGCTAAACTCAAACACTTCAAACATCAGCAATGTAACTTAAATACAGTCGACGTATATTTCAGATACAGGGCTTAAAGTTCTCCGGCGCTGTGCTGATACCGGCGAGAGGCGTTTCTATATTCGACAATATATAAATATGTCTGTGGACAATATTCTTGCATTGTGTGTGTGTGTGTGTGTGTGTGTGTGTGTGTGTGTGTGTGTGTGTGTGTGTGTAGCACTTCCTGGCTATGTGGACACTCATTGGCTATTGGAGGCTGTGGACAGGACGTGGAAGTTTCTATTGGGTCAATTACGGTGTCACTCAAAAGGTCAACGTGTAGACGTGTTTTTTGTTTACATGCTAGCTGTAGTTAGGCTGATATAAAGCAACGCAATAGCAGTCCGTGTGTATTTATTGTTATAATAATGCGTTTTGGACTAAATATTAAAATGGATTGCATCGTCTGGACCTTTGCCAACGTGCCAAGGCCATTTTTGTGGAATGTAATCCACCGGTGGAGTACGGCTTCACAGATAAGTGGTGTCAATTTTGATAATAGGCAGTGCTTGAAGTGGGCCACCGATACCAGTAAGTTACTTCTACATTGTACTTGCGTACTGGTGGGCTCTATGTGGCGCTCATCTGGTAGCAGGTAGAAGCTCCGTGCCTTTCATGCAGCCGTGAGCCCCCATGTGAATGGGGAGTACCAGCACGGCTGGGCAATAAAACAATAATGATAATTATTGTAATATAATTTTCCTCAATAACAATATAACAAATGTTTAATAAGTGTTTGACTTAATTCATTTGAATCACAAACAAATCAGCACTTTAATTTGTTGAGGAAAAGGGACTGAAAAAAAGATTACTTAATTGAAATTTACTTAGTCATAATTGTTTTGACTGTTTTACCTCAGATTTGTTAAGTGATCCCAGTGTTTCCCACAGAATGACTGTGTAACTGAGGCACCAGCTATAAACAACATGCTAACCTCGACAACCCAGCTGTACTCTAACGTAACTCTTCTTATTTGCTAGGCTCCTTACGTGCTTGCTAATAACTTTTTTTAAGCTGGGCGTCCGACGGCGTCCCACATCAAATACAATTTTAAATAGGCCTATGGCGGTCAGTGTTGATATTGTGGCAGGCTGCCACAAATAAATGAACGTATGGGACACAATGGATCCACTGTTTGGCATTAAGTGTTTGTTCTGACCATAAAAACAGTTTAAAACAACAATTAACCATCTGGTTTCTTCAACTTTCACTCAGGAGCAAAAATCTGCCTTATAATGATTTGACATTTATCATAAGAATAGTCCATATTTAATGATGTGACATGAAACATTTTCGGCCGTATTGCCCAGCACTAACTACCAGCGCCTATATTTTCCACTTTCAGCACTAATTATAGGTGGTGGCAGAAAATGTTACCAGAATGCAGGAAATTAACTGTTCAATGCTCAACATCTTCTGGGGGAGGACCCCCTGACCCCCATCATATATTTCCGCATTGAACGTTTTATCAAACCAGTGTACAATTATCTTCTCGTCTTCTTCTTGTGAACCCAAATTTGTGTTTCTTCATGTTTAGTGAGTGTATGTCACAACCCCTAATCGAGTCCCTATGTAACCCTAACCCTTTTCAACAAAAAGTTACACTCTTGCCCCAAACCCTCTCTCTTTGTCGTAAACCCCGAACACATTTCAGGCACAGAAAGATTTCTTGCTTTAAGCCCTGCAGATATAAGAAGCACTTCCTTCAACATTTCCTGACGGCTATTAAGAAACTTCCGAAATAGCCGTCAGGAAATGTGTAAAGTTAAACGTATTCCTCTGAATGACAAATAGGAATTTTCTCTGCCTGGAAACGATGGGGAAATGAAAAGTCCATAGGTTGATGGATGTGGACCAATCGCCACGATGCACACAGTCCAGCATATGTTTTATTGTGAGCACAGAAACAGTCTCTTCATATGAACTTTTTTGACGAGGATTATAAAAAAAATAAATAGAAGAAAAATTTGGTGTTCAGTGAGGATCAAACATGCAACTGACAAATGACTATGAAGCTTGCGCTCTACCAACTGAACAAAAATAAACATTTGAGTCGATGGCCGCTTAGGGCTTCCGCACCCAAATAAATATATATTCACTAGTAATTTAATAATGGAACTTACTATACTATATTAAATTATGTGTATGCTTGTTCACTTTATTTTTTTTGCACATTCAGCTGACGTGTGTATCGATTGAACATTGTCTCAATTTCCCCTGTAATTACAAGCTAAGGGAATTACTAGGAAGTTATTTAGATATTATAAACCCATAAAATAAACAGATACCAAAATCTTCTATGAATTTAACCAATTTCATGGGCTTCAAGGGCGACATGCCAAATTCCTGTCATTGAGAGTTCCCAAAAGCACAGACATATATAGACAAAATTACAGATTTTGTATGTATGTAAAGTATATTTTTTAAAGATAGTTTTAAATAGATATAAAGAAGATTTGAGAAGTTTTATATGTGTTGTCTCTGACCTTGAATGTTACAACAAGATCATTTCACCACACATGCAACATCAAAAACTTACACCCACACACGTTATCAAGGAGAAGTCCGGCAGCACACCTTGATCCAGAATGCTGCGGCACATATACTGTTACGAACTAGGAAAAGAGATCATATTTCTCTTGTTTTAGCTTCTCTGCACTGGCTCCCTGTAAAATCGAGAATGGAATTTAAAATCATTCTCCTCACCTACAAAGCTCTTAATGATCAGGCACCATCATATGTTAAAGAGCTTATAGTTAACACTGGCTCAGGTGAGCCCAGAACCATCCCTTAGTTATGCTGTAGGCCTAGACTGCTGGGAGACTTCCCATGATGCACTTAGCTACACTCTCCTCTTCCTCTCCCTCTCTATGTTTTCTTATCACATTAATGCACAACTTTGACCATCAGACTTCATTTCCTCCCTCTCTCGTAGTTTTGTGCTTTCTTGTTTCTCTCCACCCGTGGCTTTCTGCATCTGGAGCAGTAGAGTCTGGATCTATGGTGGAAAGCCACCCGCTGCTACAGTTATTATTATTATTAATCTTTTTATTATTTGTAAGAGGTAGTTTTTCCTTTCCACCGTCATCAAGTGCTTGTTCACAATGTGGGTTGTTGGGTCTGTAAAAAAACATTACAAAGAGTACGGTCTAGATGCTCTATATAAAAAGCGCAATGAGATAACTTCTGTTATGAATTGGCACTATATAAATAAAACTGAATTGAATTGAATTGAACCTTGTGTGGCAGGGGCCTCTAGACCCCCCCAGCGCTGGCTGTGTCTCTTCTTCAGGATGATGTCCAGTCTGGACGGGGTGAAAGAGTAGCTGCACTGCTCAGGCTGGATCAGGTTCCTGATGCACGGGGGACAGAAAAGTAGACCGTTCAGATTAAAAGACAAAAAGGAGGCTGCAGCTCACCAACAATCTGTTATTAGTGTTTTCCTCACTAAAGTTTGAGGGTGATCTTCATCATTCTAACATACTGAATGTTTGAAAGACATATTAATCATTTCAATGATGACACAAAGGATGCCGACTACCTTGATTATCTTATATAACGGGAATGATCAGATATTAAAAGCTGCTCCTTTAACAAGAATTTGTATCCACTGTTGAAAATTAAGACTGTTGTGATTTGATTTTGAAAAGCAACTGATGCTTCATGAATCGGCTTTCATGAGTACTTCAGTAATATGACACAGGACAAAAGAAAATAACATTTATGCCAGGGGTCAGTAAATAAGTCAGGCATTGGCCCAAAAGTCAAATTATTTCAAATCCTTGTATGCTCCTGTGCGTGTTTAGCTCAGTAGGTACTGTGGGGGACTCCTGTTAGAAATTCCAAATAACTGCATATATTTTTTCCCCCTTATTACTTGATTATAAGGACACTTTTGCACATGCTCACAATAAGGCACGTGCTGCAGTGTGTGTGCGCCCGTCGTTTGATCCACATTCGTAAACCTATGGACGCTTATATTCATTTCCCTGAGGAAATTCAGGGTGCGTACTACGGGGGAGCCAGGGGGAACTTAGCTCCCCCTAAAAGCATGATTTGTGATATTTTGTGGGGTCTCTAAAATATTGACAGCATGCTTTATTGACATTAATCTTATCATGGATCATGCGGAGCGTCAGACTTCATCCCGCCAGAGGAATCGATCACTGACCGACCGCAGCGAGCTGGTTGCTGCGCGCTCTCCTGTTCCTGGTCCGCCCCACTCCCTATCCGGTGCAGACTGTGAACGGTTCGTGATCGTTGCCTGGATGAATATTAATACTGCAACTGGGGGCTCTCCGCAGCGCCACGCAACTTTCTACATTCTTCCCACAGGTGTGTCAAGCAAGCCAGAGACTCTTTTGAATGTCCTTCAGAACTCTTCAAAGTAATAGCTTTCAATAAACTCAACATGAAGCAACATAACGAGGAAGTGATTGTGTGAGTAACTGACTGACTGATATCTATTTCAGCACCAGCCGCTATCTATGTATTTTTTATTTTTCTGCTATCAAAGCCATCTGGCCGTCACAGGGAAACATATCATCTCAGCTGCCTTTAAATGCCCGTTTAATAATTGAATGAAGTTTTTCAATATGAAAAACATTTAGAGCCACACATAACTGATAACAGTGACTGCAACAGTTACCTGAGTTTGACTTGCCACTTGAAGACTGTGTTTGGCCCGCAGTCTGAATGAAGCCGCAGAAAGTTAGCATCACTGTAACAGAATGACAGAAAGATCACTCACCAGTTGTTGTCCAAAGACATTACAGCACGCAGAAATCATACAACTATCCTTCGCATTGACTACCTCGTCGCATGACACGTCTGGAAGATGAGGGTGAAGTCCTGTTCCCTGAAGATGACCCTGGCCGTGTCCCTGCAGATCCCCTTCATGTAAACATTAACCACCATCAGGTCCGTGCCCTTCTCGTACGAATCATTCTTCACAAACTGCAGGTTAACCATCGGCTCTGGGGCTACAGGAAGTGATCACAGGTATCAACAACTCACATTAAACTGCCAAATGAATCAGTGCTGATAAACTGAAGAGCAACAAACCTGACTGTGTCTGTACAGTACTTTGTTATTGCTCAACTATCTCCATACTTTGTTTATATATAGATGTGTCAATGTAGGTGTAGAAAGATTCTACTAATATAAATCAATTGGAAAGCAGTTGGTTTAGAGTAGGTCTGCAGCCAACGATGATTTTAGTACTCAAAGCTTCTATAGACTATTCCATCGATTCCTTGATGCATCGTTTAAGAAGTACTTTTGCTTGGTGGCCCATGCTTTTTAGTAAATCAAATCGTTTCAGCCCTAGTTTAGAGTCAGTTAATAACACAAACACATGTATGATAGTCCAACCCCTTTGCAAAACCTTATTAACTAACCTTCCTGTTGCTTCATTTCCAGAGGAGGCTCCTCCTTCGACTGGTCCTGCTTCTCCTCTCCGTCGCAGCTGCCCTGCCTCTGGGCTACACCGGGTGACTGGCCTTGTTTGGCAGCCACGCCAACAGCTGGTATTAAACCTGCCTCTCCTGATCCAAGATGCTGGCGGATCAGAGTATCCTGCTCCGATTCCTGCTCAGCAGGCCTTTTCTGTGGCTCAGAGTCAGTTCTATCTTGCAGGGTTTCTGGAGAAGAGTCCACTTCGTTGTTGAAGCAGACAGCTTTGAGGCATTCAGCGGTGCTGACGGGAGCTGCTGGTTGGCTATCATTGCCATGTGCTGTTGCTCCAGACTGGTTTTGCTTCTCCGCATCCTGAATCAGAAAAGACACAAGACATTTTTTCTACAAACATCCAGAGAAGAATGTGCACTTGCTAGGTCACTGGAGACACTGGAGACAAGTATAACTATCTATGAGCAATGGATTCTTTGGCAAGGTTCCCACAACTCCCTTTCTCCCTCTCATCACTGCAGTTATGAAAAAGAAAGCTGGCAACTTGATTCCAGTTCAAACAAAGGCCACGTACAGGACAGTAAATGATAATTCTGTAGGTATGGTTGCTCGATTATGGCAAAAGTCATAATCTTGATTATTTTGGGCAATATTGAGTTCACAGTCATTTAACATGATTTTGCATTGACTTTGGAAACATAATGCTTTTATTGACCACTGCCTTTTTAACAGTGGATTTCCATTAATGGAGACCTATTTAACTGCATTTCCAGCCCTATATTGTAGTTCTTTGACTCTTGTTTGGTAGCTTTGCAACAAAGCTTGTATTCGTTGAAGGACTTGTCCATCGCTGGCGTATAGAAGTAAAATCAGATGAAAACCTTTCCTTGGCTCTCAGTGTAAATCCCCTTCCACCTTTCCTCCTTCCCCCCTGTGCCAAACGCTGGCTGACTGCTGCAGTGTCCCTCCACTCCACACCATGGGGGCTGTTGTGGGTGTGTGGGGACAGGAGAGGGTCTCTGCTTTTGTTACCGGAAGGACAAAAAATGGAGCCAAAGTTGGGAGATCACAAAAGTATGGACGAAGGCTTGCTGACAAGCAAGAAACAAAAGGATGACGAAGGTTCCTGTCTCTTTGCTTTGGCCACATTTAACATGAACAGCCGACATTGTAACATTGTTAATATGAAAAAGCATAATAGGTCACCTTAACTTTAACAAATAAAAAAAAAAGTAATATAATTATTATATTATTATATTATAAGTATAATAATAATTATTACTTATTTGATGTATGATGTGTATTATAATGTCATTTTTAAGAATTGCTGAAATATGACACTTCGTCCTGTTTGGTCTCTCCAAGTACTGTTACATACCTGAATTAAACATGCCTGAATTAAAAACATGCCAATTCATGACAGTGAATTTGAAGTTTTAAGTGCACCACTTTAAAGGAAAGGTTGCACCGAGTTATCCTTTATTGATCCCCGCCGGGAAATTCATTCTCTGCATTGAGCCCATCCTAAAATGTTTGTTTTTATAATGTTGGAAGCCAAGATCTTAATTGAAAATAAAATTCACCTCGGCAAGCCCTACCGTAAAGTTGACCCTTTTGACACTAGATGCTGTAAAGACAACTCTCTACACAACACACATCAGACAGAGCAGTTATCTCCTGTCTTGTTCACTCCTCTTCATCAGGCAAGCTGTTGTGTGAACAAAACATAAAACTGGACACAGGTTTACAACCAGCAGGCACGAGTTAATTTGCAGAGGTAGTACTTGGGTAGGGTAGTTGCTAATTGTAATAATGTTTAATAAAATGAATAAATACAATCTCTTCTGGGGAAACTTGAAAAGGCAGAGCAAACACAGGCCAGATGGCATTATTGGCTGGAATCTTATTAAATCACAATACTGAATGATTTGAGGAAATTAGGCAATTGTGACATTATAGAAATTAAACTCCAGTCCTGTAGTTGTGGTCTTTTTGAAACTAGATGTTTATACCGAGCATAATCAAATTATCCTTGTTTCTAAAGGAACAGCATCAAATAATGCAGATGCTTTTTGTTGAGGTTCTCAAATAGTTTGAGCCAGTCAGTCTGAGAAAAATCTACTTCTAAGTAAAATTTTAAAGTTGACCAGTTAAGCCCACATTTATTAACATATTACATTTGTGGTATACTAATTATTTAAATTTTTATATCATATATATTATCACAACATATTTATTGATAAAAAGGTACATAGTTAGGGTAACAACATCTAACAATTTTAGAGCTAAAACGCTCCTTAGTCAATTAACCCATTAGTCAATGGACCGATAATCCGCAACCATTTTAATAAACAACTGATCATTCCAGTCAGTTTGTAAAACAAATGCCAGCAATTCTCTGGCTCCATCTTCTCAAACGTGAGTTAATTGAAAACTATTAAGTTGCAGTAATGCAATACTCAGTATCAGACTGACAACCCCTAATGTTACAGCTCTGCTTAAGCTAACTTTAGCTTCTCTAATTCAGTGTACTGAAACAACAAATAAGCAACAGCTAAGTCATCTTTTTCATGTAAACAATAAATACATTTTTAAATTCTAAATGAAAGAAACCCAGTTGGAGTGTTCTAAGAAGCAACTTTTCTCACCTGAGTTTTGTTGGTTTGGCTGGCAGCAGTAACCGCAGCTTCTGGTTTCTGTTCCTGACCACTGCCTAGTCTCTCTGCTCTGTTGTCTCCATCTCTGTGTTGCGTCTGCAGACTCCGACCAGCGGACAGGTGTGTGTGTGGAGCTTTACCATTGGCTACTGTAGACTTGACAGAGTGTGTGTCCCTGTCGGCCGGTGACGTAGCCTCCTTGGTGGGCTTAGGCAGCCGTACAATAGTGCGCTTGGCACTGGGTTCCTGAGGCTGCGGCTCGCCTCCAGTAACTGTAACAGGCTTACTGGTGGTGGCTGAGCCATCTCCAGCTCCAGCTTTCACCCCTACAGAGTCCGTAGTGGCCTTGTCACACGCTGGTTTGTTTTTCAGGCAGCGCTTGACACCTCGCTCAGCTTTGCCACCGCTGCGTTTTGATTCACTGCGACCAGGTGAGGAGGGAGGCTGGGGCTGCAGTTGAGGCTGCAGTTTGGGTTTCTCTGATGACTCCAAGGCAACAGGCTTCATCTCCAGCTCCTTGTCATTTTTGGTCTCTCTGGGTACTGCTTCCTTCTCCTTCTTATTTGACTGAAGCAGAGTGTACAGAAGCAAAACCATTTTATTATTTAACCAAATGCAGACTTGTCTTTTTACAGTGTAAATTCCACTCACTCAATTAAACATTTGTATGAACTAATAAAATATTGTGCAAAAATACTATGTTTATTAGTGCAAATAAAAACAAGACACAAATGTACTCATGGGTGGACAAACTAAAAATTATTTTATCTCACATGACTCACCTTAAGCGAAGGCCAAATGTGAAAAGGAATCTTCTTCTGCATGATGACATGCAGGAAACCCCCCTTCTCCTTGTACTGGACTCTGCTACAGGAGGCTTCAATTTCCTCCTGCAATTGGCAGCTCCACTGCCGTCCATCTGAAAATATAAAAGAGTCAGACAACAATTTGAAAACATACAGCATGTTTAAATTACACACACACGTGGTTATACAAACTCTTGAGACAGGTCCAAAGTTTAACAAGGCCTAAATCCAAATGCACAACTTTGCTATTTTAATAGTACCGTAAAACTTTGATTAATAGGCCGGGCTTTTATTTGCTAAAATCCCTGAATTGACCCTGCCTATATTTGGGACAGGCGTCCATATGGGACAGGCTTTTAATTCCTCTTGCACAAAACTAAAATAGGCAACTATGAAACAGTTTATTTATTTCAAACAGAATATTACTTGGATAAAAATTATCAAATAATATCAAATACACAACATTCATATGCTCCAGCGCCGACAGTGGACCGGTAAAGGAAGATAAATAATCAAGGAACGGACACATTCGGAATTAACCCCCATAAATATTTGTATTGACGATCTTGGCAGCTTAGAAGCAGCTAAAGCAGCCGACCAGGCAGGATTTATGAGGTTTTATACATCCAAAGAACTTATATCAAAATCAGACCAGGCGTTTAATGGAGACTTGTATTTATTTGTCAAAATGTGTTCCCACACCAGGCCCAGTAAACGGGGTAGGCGGCTATTTGGGAATCGGCTATTAATCTTTACATGTACACTCTACTGTTACAGTTTCTGGTAATGGTACACGCTTTACTATGACTTACCTGGGAAGCACACATGGCAGTGTGCATCAGTGAAGGTTGTGCCGATATCCTCTATCCTTTGCACCCCCTCCCCACAGCGTAGTCTGACTGTCACTTCATTGACATTCTGCTTCCAGTCCACAAACACATCTGAAAAACACAAAAGGAATGTACACACAGGTCAGATAGATGTGAAACCAGAGAACCTTTTCCCACCATGATCATTACACGTCATTCAGAAATGTACGTCACAGGCCTAAGCAAAATTGACACTCTTCTCTATTGTAATTTTCAAAGATGAGACGAGAGAAAGCAGACAATCCCATCTAGCAAATATATACATTTTAAAAAATGAAAACATGCAGAGCACCACAGCAGAATGCTTTAAAGTAAGACAGTGGTGAACACACTGCATCTCTGCTACCCTGAGAAAATATAGACGCACATGTTGAAATGCACCTGCTCACAAATTCACAGAGTACAGTGAACTCAACAGTCACAGACGGGACATCTAAAATTATCTGCGCCACAAACTGTATACCCAGTAAACAATAGCGTGAAAGCAAATGATCAACTTACTTTAGAAAACATGCTAGCAAGACATTTACACAATTTTAAAAAGGTAGAATCAAGAGCGGGAATGTTTGACAAAAATATCCCAACAAGAAAAAGAAAACCAACATGTACCATTTGTCATAGTGACCTCAAAGTTGTTGCAGTGACTGAAAATAAAATATCATCCCAGAAGTACAGCGAGCGCTGGATTCCCTGCTGGCAACAAAATCATGTATGGATTATACCCACTGTCATATTTCCATTATCTTAGTCTTCAACAACAAAAACTAGAGAGTCTCAACTTTCCCACCTCCACTTCTTCACTTTATGTCAACCCCGTCTCTTTAACTAAATGGCTTTTCAAAAGGTCACAAGCAACACCCAATCCCTTCCAGCTGGTGACAGCTGTATTCCCAGTGGAGCTACGCCACAGCGTACTCTCATGACCGGGTAAAATATCACTGACATTCATGATATGAACATATTTTTAGCACAAATTAAATACTTTGATCTTCATGGCCACTTAGGAGATTTACTTTAATTGTTTCCTACTTTTTTTTGGTACAGTTTCAAATTGTGTTTTGTATAATATGTGGGGATAGGACATTGGAATCGTTGTGGCAGGAAGATGTGGATTGGCCAAAGCCCAGTTCACAGCCAAATCAAATTACAGCCTCATTAGAGTAGGCCCAACAATTACATAAAAGCATTTTAACACGATCATATTGGCTTGGGTCTTTTTCCAGCCTCATCAATTACACTTCAAATCCTATTAGAAGCATCACACCACATATGGATGAGAGAAGTACCAAATCTCCAGTATTAAAAAAAAGCATATTGTGAAAGCAATGACAACAATTTGCCTGCCACCTATGCCCAAGTGTGCCAAGTGGCATATGGTGCAGGTAGCTACAACAGATTCCTTGTCATATTGCCACCATTACTTCACACTAAATACACTACAGATTTCTCACCACATGGAGCAGCGCGACAGCCGTACTTGAGTTCTGTTTTTAATTAGAGGGCCATTTCCACACGATGTTTACCAAAGACAAATAAGGCTTTATGAAACGCGTATATCTAGGTATGTCATTTCTGGACAATATTGGGCTAAATGAAAGCTCATACTGGGTTGATCTGAGCTTTACTTTAAAGGTGTTAAAACACTACAGTCAATTTAACAACACCAGACAGGTAGTTGGTGTTGGCAGATACTCAACATTTAAGAAATCAGTTCTGTGGCAAAATAATGAAAGTATAGCTTCTTTGCATTGTTTTAATTCCTTGTATCTTCACTGCATATAGACTTGTCAGGCAAATCCATCACATGAAGCAACTCACTTACAGTTCTGAGTAATTAAGTCATTTAAAATGCTTTCATGACAGTGGAATGATTCCTGTGCGAGACAAATAAAGGACAAGTGAGTGAGGTTGTTTATCATTTGAAGACCTACAGGAAGTAGCAAGCAGATTTTTTCTAGAGATGCACCAATTGATCGGCTGCGGACCGGAAGAAAGAAAATCAGAATCCGCCAAAATCGTGAATCAGCAGGACAGACCTTTAAAAACAATTGGTCATCGGAACTGGCCAGGAAAAATGCGTCTCTATTGTGCGTCTCTAATATTTTCCTACTAAGGAGCTAAGATTTGAGAGTGTAAATAAAAGAACATACCTTAAACAAAGGGAAACCACAATTCAAATTTAAAGTTCAAGGATTATGCAGAATAAATTAATTAGGGCTGAAACGATTTAACGATTAAATTGATTAATAAAATGCTTCGACACAAATATTTTGCATCGATGCTTAGTTTAATCCATGCAACTATACAGCACAGTTTTTCGCAGGGACATTTATTACTGTCGCACATCGCGCTTACGCTGTGAACACGACGTGATTTTGATGGAGCTGTTTGCAAAGTGGAGGAAGAGAGAGAAAATAGCGAGGTACAAAGAAGAAAGTGTCAAAGATATGGGATTATTTTAAGCTAAAGAAAACAACAACAACTCTGTAATGTTACCGTCCGTCCACCGTAAAACGAAACTTCAAGCTGAACAAAAAGGTGTTCCGCCAGCGGACCAGACAAGGTAACACTAACAGCAGCTTTAGCAATTAACTGAAATCCTGATTGATTGTTGAGTTGAAGGCTAGCCAAAGTAAGCCGCAGCTGAAAATGTGCACACGTGCGTTTGCTGTTCTTGGGCCGTGAGTTATGACCTAATAGTCACGAGTTAAGTGGGTGTCGGGAGCTGCACCTTTTAACTCCCCTGCAGCTCTCTCTGTAGCTCAGACAATCGCTGCTACCTGTGTGTGCTAATCCATCCTTAACCCAGAATCTTTGTCTTTATAATTGCCATCTTTATAATAACAAACAGCTGTTTCGTGTGGGATCGCTCATTTCCCGTTTCACATTTCACATGTGTTTTCTTGACAAAACCTGGTTTGGAGACCTGCATCGGGTGACAGGGACGCTGTCAGCTCCTGTAGTGTGTGTGTGTCCCTGTCACCAATCAGTCACGTAGTGTGAACGCCACAACGACTTCAAGACTGCTGTCATACGACGGCAAGTTGTGTGAACGGCACGGCCATCGGCCGACGCTTAAAGTCGAGTAGTCTGCACGAGCATGTAGTATAACTTATAGCTCTCGGGTGATGTTTGTGTTTGTAAAGCGGCTTGCTGGTTGTTGTATGACACACTATGAATTTCCGAAAGGACTAATAAATATCTATCACCTATAAACGTGCACAGCTGATCCCGTTTAACGGAGGGGGCGCCGCCGCCAAGCAAAAGTACTTCTTAAACGATACATCGATGAATCGTTGAAATAATCTATCGAAGCTTCGAATACTAAAATCATCGTTAGCTGCAGCCCTAAAATTAATACCCATAATACTCTACAGGTCAGACAAAACACAATCTACGGTTCCTTCCATTTTAAACTCTTAAACTGAAAAAAGGTGTGCTATCTCCTGGGCACTGCCGAAGGAGGCCTTGAGCAAGCCCCTGAAACCCCAACTGCTCGGGGCGCCGCACTGAGTGGCAGCCGCCTCACTCTGACATCTCTCCATGTGTTGCTATGGGTCCTGTCTGTGCATGTGTGTGTGTATTTCAGACCTGTGTGTAAATACTAACATAATAACAGAGCGAAAACATTTCCCCTTGCGGGATTAAATAAAGTATATCTTCTTTTTTTTATATATATATATAGAATTTCTACCTGTATAAGACATTTAAGAACGTATAGCAGGGATTTACTGAGATCTAACAAGAATCATGTACTTTCTGTCAAATGTGTGTCTGGTGGGGTGTTCAATGAAAATAAGTTTTTGTTTTGTAAAGAGTAGTACACTTCCTGAGTAAATGAAGCGAAATGTCTAAGTGTTGTGTTTCAATGTGTTATGTGAATGATATTTTTGACAAATCAAAATAAGTAAAAAAAAAAAAACAAAAAAAAAAAACTGCCACATCAAGATGTGAAATAATTCATTTCATAAATGCGTTAATAAATTACAACAGAATTTATGGTTGGCACTGTGCAGCCACAGTAGACCCATAAACTTATCTCCATCTGAATGCGTTTTCCAGATAATGATGCCAAATTATAGGCCTAGCATTTATACCAGCAGCATGTTTTTGTGGTGTACATTTGACCACACTATTATCAGTCTGCCACAAACAACAATATTCATCAATATTATTTTCTTGATCTTAATCGGTTGGTCTTTAAAATGTCAGAAAATTTAAAAAATAGAAAGAAATTAAAAAATGCAATCACAAATATCTAAAGACCAAAATGATGTTTTGTACTGTATGACCAACAGTCCAAAAGCACAAGATATTCTGTTTACAATCACATACGACAAAGTAAAAGCAACAGTGGTGAGAATAAGTCCCTAGTGTGAATAACTTAAAAAAAAACAACATTACACCTGTATAATGTACACAAACCTTATGTGACAATACTTTGTTTACTATGCAAATACGGCATGATATCACAGCAGTAAAGCTTGTTATTCAGCAAGTAGGTAACTAGTACTAGCTTGCGGTCTATTTCTTCCTTGTCTCTGTTGGCTTCTTGCGACGTTTATTGCTGTATTACCACCGCCAACTATCAATCAGAGGAATAGCCAGACGATGGGAGAATAAGAATCACCTTGCCTGTGTGCTTGTGCATGTTACAAAATACCCCACTCATTAGAACATTGCTCCATAGCACTACCAGTGGTTATCCTGAGTGACCACTTTATCTAACGCAGGTGTACAACAGCGCACGTAGGCAACAAAATACACTACACTGACATCTGTTTCACAATTATCAGCTGATCAACAGTTGGTGGCGGTGACATACAAAGCACAGCAATGCACCAACAAAGGCGAAGAAGAAGAATTCAACAGCAAGCTAAAACATGCATGAATACACAATTAAAATATTCAAATATCAGGTCAGCAAATGTTTTGAGAAAGGAAATGCATTCAATATGTTTGTTAGACCTCTAAGACACGCACAACAGGTATTAGTGAGAAACAGTGAGTACCTTGGATATAATGTTTTGGGGGTTTTTTTTGGACATTTCAGATATTCCATTTCTTTCACATTCTATTTCAAGAGATAATATTTGTGAAATTACAATAAACTCTTCAGTTTCCGTTTCCTGCAACTGATGATGACAACGATAATAATAATAGCGTAATACCAGATACCGTGACATTTTCTGAGACAGTAATCGTGAAAACCTCATATCGTTGCAAGCCTAATTTTTGTGAAATAATAGTTTACCAGGACAATCCACCACTTGTAATTAATTACAACTGTTATATTAGCTGCACAATACACTTAACGCTTACCTTTCTTGACCTCTGCAATAACCCCATCTACTGCTGCAGCGGCTGCCCTCTTGGCCTCTCTGCTCTCCTGGTTGGCCCTGTCCTTCTGCTTCTTCTTGCTGGTACTGGAGGTCAGGTCTGAGCTGTTGTCTCTGCCGCTGCCTCCTCTCTGCTGAGTCCCACCACGACGGCCCACTGTCTCACTACCAGCCACACCATTACCACCGCTGCTGGCCATCTTCAGGCACTTGGCACTAACAGGCCGCCCGTCGCTGGAATCACTACCACTGCTGGGGTCTGGATCTGAGGTGTGCCTCTTCCTGCCTGGCCCGGCTATCTTGGCGATGATACTGGTCTGAACTCTCCCGGAATAGAATCAGGAAGGATAGTAAGGGATGGGGCAACTGAAGCAGGGGGCAGAAATGCATTTATTAATCAAGGAGAAACCAATAGTACTCTTCATAACTGTTTGGCATTAATAGGAGCTATGTGCAGGTTAAGTAAAGTTAAACATCTCAGGTTGGGTCAATCCTGACAATCTGCTTTGCTATGTTTGTATAATACACAGAAACACAGAGGGAGGGAAGGAAAGAGGTTCACTGCTTGAAATTAATTTAGGAGCAGGTTTCATTTAACTACAACAACACTGAACGAAACATGAACAGTATGTCTTACAAAAGGAAGCATATGGCTGTAGGTTTGCATATGACCGATGTTGAGCCTTGCCTAGTTTCCTTAGCATAGCAACATCAAGTTGCTAGCTTGGACAATCAAATGACAAACAAAGGACAACAGCTAAATCAGCCATTTTTTCGACGTTAAGTACAGCATATTCACTAAAAACATGGGTGGTGTTTATTAAGCTAGCTAGAAGGATTAACAATGCAGCCCCCGTTCCCAGAGTTGTTAGCTTGGTAACAGTTTAGCCAACCGACTTCAGAGGACCGTTTATTTTTAAGGCACACGTTTTTCAGGCTGTCATGTGCCCTTCGATATGAGGCATAAGTTACACATTTGCTATAGCGTTTAACTAACGTTATATTCCAGATTTTTTTGGGGCAAACCAATTTATTGGATTTAGCAAATACTATTTAGTCAATAACATTGAAACGTTCCTTTAATGTACTTGGTCCACTCTGGGAAGTGGGACTATGCAATTATTGGACGGCACATCGAGTTAAACTAACGTATATAACGTTACTGTATCTAAATCAACTGTCTTGGCCTTACTGTCTGGAAATTATCAACCACATTACTTATTATATTATATTTCTCGTTTATCTATACGGTCACTTCACCCGATCTCCAATCGGTGTCCTCCAGCAGAGCGCAGGACAGGTAATACAATCAAGCGCTCCTACAGTCTTCGAGAAGCTAATGTCATTAGCCATATCAAGCTAACGCTAGCCGACGCGAAAGGGTTGATATGACTACGGATTTTACACAACCAACACAACATGACATCTCGTGACACCCGACGCCCGCCTGTGATTAAAATGCCAAATTAATAATGTCAATAAAATTGGGGACTTACGGGGCTTCAATTTGGCGAGAACTGAATTCCGTTCCTAATACACAATGGCCGGTGTGAGGCGACTCCTTCTATTTCTCCCGTAACGTTAGTCCACACTGTTTCTGGAATATTCTTTAATTTATCCGGGACCCATTTCTGGTGACTTTAAACTAGTTGTTTCATAGATGTAAAGAAAAGATAACACATGAAAAAACGGTTCAGTCTGTTGGTGTCATGCGGCGTAAGTCCGACTTTGTTTGGAACAAAATTCAGTACTGCTTCCCGGACCCATAGATGTCTTGGGCCAAACCTGAAATTAAATGCGCGCATAACACACTTCCTGGCTGGCGTGCTCACGTGATCTGTAGCTCTTCCTTTACTGCTCTCTCTTTCTCACACGCACGCCAGAGACTGTTTATAATAAATAAATATGTATAAGAATATAATCTTTGTACAGTCTCAGTTTATAACACACAGACACAATACTCTTCATTTGATAGTTCATACCGTATTCAAACCAAGTGGAGATAAATGATTTGGTTAGCAAACAATATACATAATTTGATCTTTTGCTATGGCCTATAAAATAGGATTATCACTCTTGTTGGGGGGGTGGGGCATCTGTCAATCAAATCTAATTTTAATACCTATGAATCAGTAGTTGTTTTGCTTAAATGGAGTATGTCAATACATTTCTTATTTATTAAGTATTATTTATTAAATATCACAAACTAACAAACACGCAGCAAACCCAGGGAAGGATACTGGTCGGTTTCTGGAGCTCTGGCCAGAATGAGCTGGGGGAATTTGTGCTTCAGCTGAAGACCATCCCAGGCCCTCCTGAGTCAACATTCAATGGTGCTCATATGTCAACTCTTTATATGGGCCTATATTCCTAGATATTTCTTTTAATCGATCAAGGAGGGGGTTGACAGGGCCATGGCCATGATACATCAAGAGCCCTACTATTTTTAGACAGGGACCTTGTCCCAAATGGCACCCTGCGCCCTGAGTCATCTTCTGAGTCTGCACTGAAATGATGTGTTAAACACTACTTGGCAATAAAGCTCCTTCTGATTCTGATGTTGCAGATCTGTGGTGTTCACTGTTGCTGTTGTTACCTTTTCATAAGTCCTGTGGTAGAACATCACAAACATAAAACACAATTTATCATGGCACTGATGAAACATTGTTTGCATTCTATGTAGTTGTTTATTTATGTTTGAACTTTATCCCTGGCCTCATTAGTGTTTACTTACACACACAAAAATCTATTTATTGAAGGTGGAGACAGCTGTGTTCAAGTAGCCTGGTTTGTTATCATCACCCTAATCATTGAATTGTGCAAATGATAACTTGATAAGTTAACTTTTATTATTCTAAAATTAGAAAAGTGAAATACACTGAAATACACTTCCCAGCATTATCAAAATGATTCATTTAACAAGACAAGAATCTTTTATAGCCAAAAACTATACCAGCCAAACTAACTAGTAAGTATTACGTAGTGTTGATCTTCTTTAACTTTGATGTAGCTCCTTCACTTTTGCTTTCTCTTTGATTTAGCCTTTCCCTTCTGCCAACTCTGGGTCTCAGAGCTAGTGTTGGCCCTGATTTCTCATGTCATCTTGGTAGTATACTGTTCATACTGCCATTCACAGTGATCAGACATTGCTGAAAGAATTGGGTAAGAGACTGCAAAGTCTGCAGATAAGGACTCACAACAGCGCTCAATAGCACCCTCGCACAACACAAAAATAGCAATGTGATATCTTACACCCTTGCAGACCCTGGTGTGAACACATGCACATTCCAGCCACAAGACAGCAAGGTTAGAAAATGGGAAAGTATCAAGCATACTTCAACATAGAGAAATGTTAAGTTATCCAACCTTTATTCACAAAAATATACACAAGCTTCTTTTTGTATTTTTGCTTTGGCAACTAGTGATCAAAATCACATGGCTGCCAGTTTGTAGATGATCTGAGGGAAATATGTGGAGTTCATTTTTTTGGTTTGTTATGTTTCCTTAAACACAATTTTTTATGCAAATAGTACATGAAATGCCCATGAGACTAGCATATTATAAGGCACAATTAAACACTTCACGTACTATATGTCACTTCAGTGAGGCATCAGTTACAGCAGAGCTTACATATTCTATCATAGTACATTTGATAAACAAACACTCACAATCTGTGCATCACAGCTTTGGCATTCATAAAAATTAATCCTGGTGATGAATAAAAAGAATAGTTCAAAATGTCAGGAATTACAATTATTTGCTTTCTTCTGGAGAGTTAATGAGAAGATCAATATCACTCTTATTCGTCCGTTATAGAAGGGAGTTAGCTTAGCTTAGCATAAAGACTAAAAACCGGGAAACAGTTAACCTTACTTTATCAAAATGTAAACCTAAAGTTCGCTAGTCAACACATTAAATCTTTTTTGTTTACTCTGCCCCCCCTCTCGATTCCAGTCTTTATGCTAAGCTAAGCTAACTGGCTGCTGGCTATAGCATCACAATTCTCCTAAAGTGTGATATATTGTCTAACTCTCGTTAAGAAATAAAATAAGTTTCTCAAAATCACTAACTAGTCTTTTGTGTTTTTTCCTGCGAGTGGTGCCAGAAGGCATGCCATTTTGTTACCTAAATCAAAAGGGTTTGTTTTCTGTACAGTGACCATTTAGAACATGTTAGACTGAGCTTCTTAGCTAGACCATAATGTCTTCTTGTTTCATTAGTTCTAAACGACAGTTCACATACAGACCAACTGATATAGCATCAGTCGTGCTGCTAGCATACACTGTTAGCTTACTCTGCTCCCTGCATTTCTCTTGTGTGGTTTTAGTGGAAAGCCATCCTCCTACTCCAGGCAGAGGTGGTTTTTGGGCTGGTTACATCTATTGGTTTAGCAGAGTCACAGTTCATTGTCACATAAAAATGTAATTGATTTCCCTGTTATTTGTATAAAGGCATAATACAAAATATACATAATAAAAGACGAATTTCTAGCACCACAGTTGGTGGAATTTTTATCTTAAAATCCTCAATTTAAAATCCTGTTCATCTCTTTATTCTACTGAACAACATTTCCTTTAAACTACATAGGGACAGGATCTAGTGACTATACCCTCATCTCTGTATTTTGGCTCTGTATTAAAGCTTTACCATATCTTTACTACCATTCCCAAAAGAAATACCATGGTTAAACAGATTTTCATTCTGTTTTATGTCCTCATGCACCCAAAGGTTGTTGTGAAGACACTGTGAGATTGACCTGTTCGCAAAGCATTATTTTCACCCGAATATGTGTATTTTTTACTTTTCTAAAATAATTTTTCATATTCAAATCTGATTTAGACAGATACATTTCCAGATTATTTTAAAAGCAAAAACAAAAATAATGTGCACAAATTAGAATTAAAATACAATATGTGACATCAGACAACCTTTACACGTTCAGTCATGAGTGTGTTTAAAATATCTAAATATGATAGTAACTGATTTAAATACTTGCATAAAAGAGAGTTTACCCACAAATATGCAAATTCACCTAAGTGAAAAAATAACCAACCCAGCCGTCTTCTTTCACTGTATTCTTCAAAGTATCTTGTACAGTTACTGTATCTGGAGGAAATGGTAGAACAACACATTGACCTGTTTTCTTATGACATGGAGTAGTGAGCTACTGGCATGTGTTGTAGATCTGGATCTGTTTGTTGATATCATTGAGGATGGCTTTCATTTTGTCCTCCAAGCCATCCAGCTGACGAGCTTTCCCCTCCAACCTCCTCTGGTTCTCCTCATAGTTTTTCTCCAGCTCTGTGGAAAACAGGAATTTCAGCATGTGGTGCTACTGTAAGTCATTCTTGAGTCAAATTGTGGGGATCCTCAAGGACTGATTTTAGGGCTTCTACATTTGTACACGTACAGGGTGGTGTCCTCATGAGGCACACCATTACATTTACATTTATTCATTTAGCTGACGCTTTTATCCAAAGCAACTTACAATTGCTATATATGTCAGAGGTCGCACGCCTCTGGAGCAACTAGGGGTTAAGTGTCTTGCTCAGGGACACAATGGTGGATGGGTCACAGTGGGGAATTGAACCCGGGTCTCTCACACCAAAGGCATAGTCTTATCCATTCCCCCCCATCCTTTTCTATAGCTAAGCTAATGACACATAGCTTTTTCTTTTTGAATGTATGTTAGTGCCTTGAACAGGCAAGAAACCCAGAACTAAGCTTTTATAGACAAACACGCTTATTTGCTTTCTTTTGCTTTCTCTAGAAATTTCTTGGCAAAAGTGAGATGAGAAGATCAATACCACACACTGTGGTAAATATGAAGCTACTTTCAGCAGCTGGTTAGCTGTGTTTGTTACAATAACTGGAAACAGGGGGACTGTCAAAATGTTACAAAATCAGCAACTGTAAAGTGCAGAAATTAACACATTATTTCTTGTTTGTACAGAAAACTAAAAATGACACTATGAGCCGAACTATCTCACGGGTGGGTGTGGTTAATTTCTACTTTTTTTGTCCATTAATCTCCACAATTGTATTTATGTAATGTGTTATTATTAACTTGTCAATCACCTATAGAGTGCTTTCTTTGCACTAACCTGTATTGAAGGTGCTATAGAAATAAAGTTTCAATGACTAATTCTGCAATTTGGATTGGCTTTCAAATTATAAAACCACACTTTTCTTCCTCCAAACAAATGTAAACACATTAACCCTGTCTATGTCTTCGTCTACATACACACAGGCACACACATACACACA
Organism: Micropterus dolomieu; assembly: GCF_021292245.1. Lineage (NCBI taxonomy): Eukaryota > Metazoa > Chordata > Actinopteri > Centrarchiformes > Centrarchidae > Micropterus > Micropterus dolomieu. The sequence goes on along the minus strand of NC_060157.1, from coordinate 26,648,047 downwards.
GATAAGATAAGCACCTGCTAGTCTCTGGAGCTTGTTCTGGGCATCTTTCAGTAGTTCCTTTGCTTCATCTCTGAGGCTCTCTGCCCTTTTCTTGGCATCCTTCACAGCCTTGGCCTTTGTGTCAACCCGCTGCTGCACTTCATGGTATTTATCTGTCAGCTGGCCGTCTAGAATCTAAGCATCAAGACAGAAGAAAGTTCACAGCTCTGTACGCTTTAAATGAGGAAAAGTGTGTGCACACACAGACACATACCTGCTTGGCTTCGTTTGCCTTGTCTCGTGCCATGGTGGCTGTCTCTTCGGCTCGGGCTGCTGCCATGCTGTTGTTGGCACGTTTGGTCTTCAGGGCACTGATCTCCTGTCCCAGTGTGCCCAGGCGGGACATGGCATCATTCAGGTCCTTCTCACTGTTGGATGTCTCTGACTCAATCTAAGGAGAGCATGCCCAAGCAAAGTGAATTCTGATCCCTCTAATATTACACGGTTTGCTTGTGTTGCATTAAGCATTAAGTTTTCATTTTATTCCATGGTGTGATTTCTCAAAATTTACTCCTGGATGTTCATGTAATTGCCTGTGTGTGTGTGTGTGTGTGTGTGTGTGTGCGTGTGTGTGTGTTTTAAAAGCACATTGAACACCTTTAACAAGGCACTGAATCATCAATGATTGTCAAGAGGAGGAGGTGGAATAAAGCTATAGCACAACACTGACATATCATCACCATAAAAGTTGATATGGCAAACAACTGCTTATTTTAGCAGATAAGAAGCAACTGACTTTCATTTGGCGTCATGTTTCTGGCCACTTGATGATGTAAGTCCTACATTTAACCTCTGTTAAATGAGAGTGTCCCTATAGCAGCTTTAAAGTCACGTTTTTACAAGAGAGATTCATCTACAGTATCTACAGTATCTAACGTGGGCTAACTTCTATGTAACTACATAAAACTCTCAGACTGGTGAACAAAATGTCTTGCAACAATCATTAAATTTCTAACAACTCATACAGATACGGTTATTTGTACTATGGGGCAGTAAACTACTATTTTGGCACACAGCTTAATGTTTGTTGTTTTTGGTTCATTACCTGTGCCAGTCGGGCCTCAGTTTCCCCAATGTCAGCTTTGGCTCTTGCTATGGCCTTTTCTGCTGATGTCTGGGCAGTCTTTGCATCCACCAGGGCCTGTTTCACTGTCTCTGCGGTGGTCTTCACCCCCTCAGCTTGATGCCTGAACAACAACATAGTGTTACTGACAGTCAATGGTTTTAGATAGGATGAAAACATATAGAAGAATTAGTACAAATAATTACCAACACCATATCTCAATCTATTCTGACTACCTTGCCCTCTTGGCATCAAGCAGCAGTTGCTCTGCCTTGCGGACATCTTCCTGCGTCTGTTCTAGGATGGAGTCGACATTCGAAAGGCTGCGAACCCGTTCCTTGATTTCATCAGCAAGATGTCTGATCTGGTGGGGCGAAGCGGGTATGGAGAGCTCCAACACACGGTTCGCCACCGCCTCAATGCTGTCTGGGTCTGCACCCTCCTCTGAGAGAAAGACATGAGAAGTGGCAGGGTTGACATATTGTAGGAGGGCAGATTAAGTGGCAACATAAGTAATCTACATGTTCTTGGTAAACTTGCAAAATGTACACGTAAAATATGTCATAATGTATTAAACTCTGACTCACGAGTAAGGAAGTCTCTGATCTGTTTGATGAGGTCTCTTAGGTCATTGTTGGAGCGCTCCACTTTGTTCTTGGTGGCAGTGGCTTTGTCCAGAGCTGCTTGGGCTTTGCCCTTGGCCTCCTCTGCTTTGGTCTTGGCCTCTGCCACCTGAAAGGTAGAAAAGTTTATAGAGGACACCAAAGGGTAATGTATTCACCATAGCTGCTGTCTTTACAACGACTGTACTTTTCACAGCAACAGTGTTTTTCTAAGAACTGTTCAGATGATTAAATCTTTCAGTTTAGTTTTTTTAGTGAGTCTACTTTCACTCAAATTCGTTTTGTCTAAGTGCCCACATGTACCAGACTGCAGCTGCACTGGTTACGCAATCACACAGGGTGAATGTCATTTTTGGAGTGTACTGTAAAGCCCTCACTCCATTCTGAGAGACTGTGAGAGGTGATGTACTGTGAGGGGACGCTGGCATAAAATTAAACTATGGATGTGAATAAATGTATAACTACATACAGTAAAAACTCCAAAAGCACTCTTAACAGAATTGCAAGGGATTAATATTTTCACCAATGTCTGGTCCCAAATTACAGTAGCTATAGTTCTCATATGCTTTTATACCTTGGTAAAGAGTCCCTCCACCTCTCCCATAGCTTTCTTCAACTCCTTTTCTGCGTGTTTGGCTCTCTCCAGGGCATTGTCAGCTACTGCTACAGCGCCGTTACAGTTTAGACCTCCACAGTGACGGTTCCCTTCATCGTCACGGCAACCTGCACCCCCACAAGGACTTTCTGCACAGGGAGCATCACCTGGAGCGCCGCAAACCTGTTGGAAGAGATCAACATGTACTTGTATGGAAATGATCAGATGTATGTGAATGCACAGGACTGAGACACTTCACTTCACGGTCCCACAATAATACGGGTAACTATTAATAATAACGTTTTTAATTTTAAATTAAATTTACAAAGGAAAGTTTTCAAATCAAGTTTTTATTTCATGAAAAGTTCCACAAAAAATATTTGTTGTAGTTATTACACTATTACACCACCATTACATTTGTCCTGTCTTGCACCCCCTAGAGGCAGCTCACAACCGCACCACACTTTTGGAATCGCTGGATTACACTATAAACAGTAGACCAACATTTAATCTATATGAACAATGGACAGTAACAATAAAAATAAAGTTTATCACCTTAAACAAACTTGTGAACAAGCTAAAAGAAGGTTTTCGCTTGAAAGCATAAAAAGGATTTCTGTTGATCTGTTATGCAGTTCATGCCTGAAAAACCTTGTTAGTTCCACTGCTTCTGCGGTTACTTCTCTCTCTCTGCCTGCATGAATGCTGTCAAACTTGTTAACAAATTTAAACGTGCTCAAATAATATAGAATGTGATCAAACCTTCTCATTGATCTTCTTCATGTCCAAGCCCTGCGCTCTGGTGTTGAGGTCTGCAAGCGCACGCTTGTTAGCAGCATTTTTACGGTTGAAGTCGTCCTTCTTGGCGGTGATGAGGCGCTCGGTGCGGCGGCGAGTGTCTGCAGATTGGCTGACTGTGCTGGGCCTGGTGGTTGTTGATTCATTGGCACGCCGCTCCGCATCACGGGATTTGTTGTAGGAGCTACGGATGCTGTCGTACGCACCTAGAGAGAAGAGGTGGACAAAAAGTAGGAAGTAGTAAGAGGAAGATGATTAGGAATAATGATGCGACATGTGAAGGAATGTGGGTAGGAAAATGTGAATGAACCTAGAGTGTGGACAAGCTGACGGCAGCAATAAGTCTGAGGTGTCAGTTTGAATTGTTTAATAATGAGGATCTATCCTCCCTTTCTTTCTCACCTAGGAAGTTGGAGTTTTTTAGGATATCCAGTTGGTGGTGTAGCTGCTCTGAAGTGAGGTTAAGTTCTTTAGCTTCTCTCTCCAGAGCACTCAGCTCCTTGCTTGCCTCAGAGTTGCTGTCCTGGACGATGGTTAGGTCTCCTTCCAGACGGTTCAGGGTGTCAGTGGTCTCACCGATCTGCGCTCTGCAGGGCAAGGCAGGAAGTTATTAGGCGATAGAATATTTAATCCTGATATGATTTTTAATGTACTTTATTTATCAAGTATCATTATTTTGATACCACTACCTTTTGTGGCAGAAAAAAATTACTTTCAATAAAGTTTCACATGGGAAACATGCATTGGAACGTAACAGCTGTACCTAAGATCTTCAATAAGCTCCATTAGGGTAGCGACGGCTGCAGCAGTGGTGTTGCGCGCGTTGACAATGCCTTGAGCCTGTGCCAGTTTCTCCTCCAGGTCTCTAAAGGCCTTCTCATAGGCCCCAGTAAGCCCAGTGGTCTGAATCTCATGGGCACGCTCTGCCAGGGCCTTGGTACGCACTGCTAGGTCCTGGTAATATGACAAAATTATACAGAGAAAGATAATAGTTGACTCCAAATGAATCAGTTATTCAGTTTCACATTTGTCTTTTTCTGACTGAGGACCCCCTCTTTCACATTAAACTACACCTGTACGATGCGATCCCAGTCCCCGAAGCACTGGTGACAGGGCTGACAGCTGGGAAACTGACCAGAGAAGCCTCTGGCACATTGGTCACAGCGGACACCTGACACCCCCTGCTGGCAAACACAGTGGCCAGTCACCCGGTTGCACTGAGAGGTCTCAATGCCACGCCAGTCACAGTCACAAGCTGGAGGGGGAGAGAAGGACGAGGAGGGAGTGTACAGTGAATAATCGGACCTAGTTTATACTGACAAAATCTACATGTTTACACGCATTGTGAATGTATTAGTTAGTTATTAGTTCTTTACCTTAGCACATGGATATTCATGTATGTCCAGAGCAGGTACCAAATAATTTACAATGAATCAACATATCACAAAACAATTGCCACATGCTGAACCTTGTTGCCCAGGAATCCAGCTTTGGTTTTAGCCATGGCAGTTAACATTATTTAACTGGCGTTCAGGAAGAGGGCCCGCTGGCGTTCAGGAAGAGGGCCCGCTGAACTTATGTTAAGTCATTCTTTTTTGTGCAATGCTTTTTGCACTGTGATGCAACCCATCTTTCTGCCTGAGCAGCTATAAAGTCTTTGAGCACTTCACTTTTTGCATTTGGTCTCTTCATCACGCTCATACCACACCATTTCCTAAGAGCATTCATTATGTCGTCATGTATCTAACCTCGGCACTGCGTCCTGGGGTCACCCCAGTAGTTCTCCTGACAGTCTGTGCAGGTCTTCCCTCCAAAGCCGTCACGACACTGACACTGCCCAGTGAACTGCACATCAGGGAGTAGAAATGACACATCAGTTTATTTTGTTGATGTCAACGTGAATGAATGTGAATGTAGTTACACTTATATTGAGATGTGCTTATTGGAAGTTGTTCAGGCCCAAATGTTCCCTACCTCATTACATGAGGACGTGACTGAGTTGTTGGGATCACAGCCGCAGGGTTCACAGCCAATCCCGCTGGCCAGGTTCCAGTGGTTGGGGGCGCAGTGGTCACATGTCAGGCCTATGACGTTTGGTAGACACTGGCACTGCCCTGTGGCTCGCTGGCACACACAGTCCTCACGCTCCATACACTGGCTGCGGTCAGTACCCAGGAAGTTACATGTGCACTCTGAAGGGCAATTAGGCCAAAAAATGCATCTTTGTTATATTGCTCTATTTACAAAACATTAGCATGCAAGTTAATGTTAGACTTTTTTCACTGAACATGTCACTCACTTCTGCAGTTGCGTCGTGAAGCGTCCCCAAAATAGCCACTCTTGCAGATGCCACAGTTGCTGCCCTCAGTGTTGTAAAGGCATTTCTTGCATTCTCCGGTCTGCCTGTTGCAAGCGTCCATGTCTGACATGTCGATGTTGTTGTTGCACTGGCATGGCTGGCAGCGCCCTCCGGGCTGAGAGGGGTTGCCATAATAACCTGGGGCACATTCCTCACATCGGGCACCTGAATTGGGAGAAAAAGCAAAAGGGAAAGAGAATAAGGAGTGGAGGGAGGAGATGTGATCATTCCATAACTGTTATTTTTATACAGGGTTTCCCAAGCTGCTTTGTTTTTGTGTATGAAACAGCAGGATACTTATTTGCAGCAATGCAATCAACAAGTAGTCTTGGTTTAATAAAGAAATGAGGACACCCTTATTCAATTGGATATTACCCAGACTGGGCCTAAAATGTTTTCAGTGGATAACTCCATATGAAGAAACATGTTAGTCTAAGACTTTGCCTAACCCGTTTCTGCATAGTGTGAACATTATACAGTATGTTACTACAATCAGTTTGTTACTTATCACTCAATGGGATCGGGTTAACCAGCTCTCATTAGTTAAGGGCTTTTTCATCACACCTTCTTCAGTATATTATGCAACACATTACTATACGCGCTGATGACAAAAGCGACGATTAGTCAACAGTCATTCAAATTCTGTGAATGTGGCACAATGTCTCAGTCTGCTTCAAGACACTCCACAGAGACAGGTGTAATCACTACAGACATACCCTGCTTTGAACAATAGTATTCCACACTGTGCTGTGTATTACTTTTGGCTGCAGCTGTACTATACCTGTATTGAACTACTGCTATATACTGTACCACACAGATACAACAATAGTGTACTAAATTCTTTTGGCAGTGAACCATTAGTTTAGTTAGGCTGTTTTCCCACACTGTTATATCTAATTTGCGGTATCTTTAGATCCGACTCAGAATAAGAAATACTTGGCATATTTGAGTCTAGTAGGAAAGGGAGAATGAAGGAATAAGAAGGTGGAGAGAGGTAAAGAGTAGGGCTGTGCTGGCAGAGTAAAAGCTAAAGTACAGAGAAGATGAGAAGAGAGAAATATAGAAAAAAGAGGAAGTTGCGTGAAGGTATGAAAGAGAGAGGGGGCAAAGGGAAGTAGAAATAGTGTTGAGCAGAAGGGGGAGAAGTTGGGTAGAAAGCAAATATAATCAGCTACAGTTTCTCAGGTCCATTACCTCTCTCTTCCTTTACATTTGAAAGTCAGAACTGTGTCCTGCCTAAGCTTACAGACAGCTCATAATGATATAGTGGACATACAGTGTATAGCCATAACCATTTAAGCTTTATCTGAAAAGTCAAGTTTGTTAAACAAGTGACATCAGTGTACTTATCCAGGCTGTATGGCAATATTGTTAAATCAGTGCAGCTCTTGTTCTTTGAGAAATTACTGTTCAACAACCTCCCAACATCATCCACGCAACATCATCCATTCACAGATAATGATGAACAGTTAAATCTATTTCAAACACAAGAGACAGAAGCTGACCCAGACTCTACCAACACCTGTGTATAAACCTGTACCCACATTACCCTTCCTCATAATTTCTCCCTATTTACTTTGAATGGTTATTTCTTTTAAGTGGAAAACCATACTTTTTGACACAATCACTCAAAAATAATGATTCTGGGTCAGGTCCTTTTATTGGGAATATTTACACAGACCTGGTTCAAATCTTGAAATAAATTAACCACTTCTAGCATAATTTCAGTGTAATTTTAGGGACAATTATTATTATTTGTCCCTTCATTGCCATAAAAAAACACAGGCAGACACAATTTGAAAGGGTTTGACATTATTCTTTGAGCCAGGTCTCACACATGGGCAGGAGTGCATTGTGGCACAGCACCATTTAATGGGAGGGGTGCTGAAGCCATGCATGGTTTAGACTGGAAAAGTGATGGGTTGGTGAAAAAAAGAGGAGGAGGAGGAGAAGGGAGGTGGGGGGGGGGGTCAACCATCATTACTCACGCTTAAAAATGGTCGCCCCGGAGCGTTTAACAATCCCTGTGCCAGTAATACAGGGGAGGGAGGAAATGACACAGGTTACTGTTCACCAGAGCCCAATGCTAATATGCTGATGTTTACCAGGAATATTGTTCACCATCTTAGTTTAATATGTTAGCATGCTAACGTTTGCTAACTAGCACCAAACACCAAGCACAGTTGAGGAGTTTTCTCTCAGTTTTGAGGTTCAGCTCAATCACTGAGTTTATTTATACTATAACATCAGTACTTAAACAAAACTTCTGTCAACTACAAACTAGACTATTGATGCACTGAAATTAAGTGATATGAAATGCCACTCTTTAGACTTTAAACTGTCTTTTAAAATGAAAGGTACTTGCTAAAGTAATTAAGTAAGGTGCCCTTTGGCTTGATTAAACACACAGGTTTCGTAGAAATATTTTAAAATTCAAATCTTGACACAAAGTGTGTTATGAAGAACAGTATGGTTATGCAGTTGTACATTTACATTTTCATTTAGGGCTTTTAGCAGAAGCTTGTGTTCAAAGCAACTTACAATAAGCACATTAATGTTCAGGGGTGCAACACGTTCAACAGGTATCTGTTTCATAGGTTCTGTAGAAAGTGAGTCACCCTCTTTAGTTACAATATATTTCTTTGTCCATAATGTGTGTGTATCTGGAGTTATAATGAATTTCACAAACAGTGATTTCATCAGCACCACTTGCTGAGGATGAAGCGAAAATAAAGCAGGGAGGGACAGAAGAAATATAGAGACACAGCAAGAGTATCATCTTCGGTTTACCTGTGTAACCCTGGTTACAGTTGCAGATAATTTGTCTGTTACGGTTGTCCTGGTAACAAGATGCAGCAAAGTGGCGTCCACTATTGGGCCCATCTGGACAGGGGCACGGCCGACAATGACCACCTGACGCTTTGCCCAAAACTGGGTTACCATAGTAACCATTGGCACACCTACAGAAATGACAAAAGAGTTAAACGTGACACTACTCAGCTTGCACAGGGAATATGCAAGGAAAGCGTCTTAAGTCAAAAAGCACACAGTATTAATAGATTTACAGCTGTTCTATAACTCCAGGAACACCATATCCCTTTTAACGTTATGTCTGAACTGAACCTGATCTCATGAAGCTTGGTCACCTTCTCACTGAAACATCACCTGTCACACTTGTCTCCTCCAGTGTTGTCCCTGCAGTTGATACAGGCACCACTCCTCTGGTCGCACTCTTCGGCGTGTCCGTTGCATTGGCAGGGTCGGCAGCTGGGGAAGCCCCAATGACCCGTCTGGCATCCGTCGCAGTGCTGACCAAACGCTCCTGGACGGCACTTGCACTGACCAGTATACTTGTCACAAAATCGAGTCACGGAGCCTTCCAAGCTGCAACTGCAGGCTGGGCAGAGGGACGAAAATGATATGCAGGGGCATATAGGAAGGAGGAGAGGATGATAGGAGGTAATCAAATGGAGAAGGAATCAAAGATAGAAAGAGAAAAGGATGGAGAATACATAATTTATATAAAGGGGCGACAGTAGAGGGCGCCAGCAGCATAGTATATAATTAATCAAATAAATAAAAATAAAGTAACTGCACATAAAGTCTACAGTAGGATATCTAAACTCATGTTACTCCACAGACCTCACTTTCATTAGTAAAATTAATAAAAGAACAACATACAATAATAAAAATGAGGTCCAAGTGTCAATAGTCTGTGAGCTCCAAGAGATTTGATTGAAGTTTCCCAGTGAAACTGCTTTGTTAGCTGTTGTACTGTCTGTACCTCGGCAAAGGCTTTTACTAAGCCCTTCCAGGGAAAGTGTAAACATTAGTTGGAAAACCCAACCAGATAAGGGGCGTATAAATATGAAAAATGTTGTTATGTTGCATCATGTCCTCCATGAACAGGTCTAAATTTCAGGAAAAAAAAAGGGTGGGCGAGAGTTTCTCACCTATGCAGCCCGAGGGCCCAAAGCCATAAGTTCCCGGAGCGCACTGCTCACAGCGTCGTCCAATCACATTTGGCCTACAGCGACACTGGCCCCCGCGGACATCACACATGGAGCTGATGGACCCCTGAGGATCGCAATTACAAGCTGGAGGATGACAGAGAAGCACAGGCATATTGGAACATCATGCAAATTGAATTCTGGGAAAAAAGAGGAACTAACAAAGGCTAATGAATGAAATCACCTATATGAATGTGAGGTTAACAAGTGGAGCTGCAGATTGACGTGATATTAGGTGATATTCTACATGCTATACCAATGTGGAACTTAATTTTCTTCTTTGAGCACCAATAAAGTGCTAAAAACATATCTAATGCCATAAATACATAAATGCCATATCTTGCAATACCCAGCTGACGCTCACGCAGAGGAGAAATATACTTCCTGGGAAGTCACAAGTTAGGTTAAAGGTCATGTAACCCCGCAGTCTACTGCATTGTGAGCATCATTCATAATCTTTTATGTTGCTTTTTTCACTCACGGAGAGCCCCATCATTTATGATGGCCGACATGCTGGTGATCAGCTTGGCACAGGTGTCACTCATCAGTGGGCGGGTCACACTCTTCGCCCCCTCGTGACAGCGATACCGCTCAAACGTCTGCTTCCTGATGTTAGAAGCTGGATCCCCTGCGTTGAATATCTCCATGGAGGAGTGGCGTGGCATCAAGGCAATCTGGAATGAAGAGGAGAGAGAGGAAGGTGTTTGAGTGCGGAATGAAAACTTCTTCATGAGTCAGATGCTTATTTTTAGACTGGAAAAAGAAATTCATCTCACAGAGTCCACAAGGATTAAAGCATTGGCCGCTCCGTTGAGGATAGTGTTGGCATCCTGATAGCGTCTGAACTCAAAGCGGAGCGTGTAAGTCACACCTTGCTCCAGACACACAGGCTGCAGAGGGACCATAAACCTGGAGCAAACACATTCAGTACACAGTTGAAACTCAGTGATTTATGTGTGAGTGTTTATGTGTGTTTGAGCCACAGACCTGGCTCCAGCCGGTAGGGAGACAGTAAGGCTGTCATCATCTGGGATGGTGTTTCCACAGAGGCTGCTGGTAGGAATCGGCCCCGGACGGATCACTTTTATTCGCACCTCCTCCCAGTCTCTGGGCATCTAGATATAATCGATTTTATATAATTAATTTGAAGCAATAGTTAAATTGCAGTCAAAGGAAGACTGATCATGAGTATGAGAAGGGGAGGGGGGCAGTTGTAATGACTAACTGGATGAAAGAAAATCAATCAAAAATGCTTTGGAAAATGCTTAACATGTGATATAAACATGATTTATAGGCAAAGGCATGCTAAAACATGCAAAACCACCAGCATGCTCCTTTATGTTAATAGTCAGTGGAGCTTTGTCTGTACTGCAAAGGCTGTGCATAGTTGAAGGAATATTTTTAAAAAGTTGTGGTTTCGCAAAGGGTTTACGTCTAGATGATGTACAAACACACAGACCTGTGACTCATAGCGGATAAGCAGGTCAAATTCCATGGAGTAGGGGATATTATTGATGAGGAACTCCAGGGTGCCACCCTCAGGTACCCGGGCGAACCCAGTGCCTGTCCATGTGGCGGGGCGACCCAGCAGGTGCTCCCTAGTCTCCAGTGTACAGCCCTGAGAATATACAGGCGTATTCAGATATAGTTTTTAAATATATTTCCATACTAAAGCCACATAATCACTCCAACACAAATGTGTGCCCAAGAAGAATACAGGTGGGCTCACCTGCCCCATTTTGGCCAACTCAGCTTCATAAAGGAAGTGATCCAGAGCCATGAAGAAATATCCAGACTCCACCTGCACACACTGGCGTCCTGTCATGTGACTGCGGCAGCGACACTGACCGCTCTCCATGGAGCAGCTACAGTGAACACATGAGCAGCATTGTTATTTCACTGCTACAGCTGATATTATATTGCTTAGCTGCTTATGTTGGGTGCCTAGCCTTTTAATCAGCAATGTAATTGCTTAATCTGACATCGAAGTTAAACTCACTACCTTATAACAAGGCAAGCTAACAACAACATGAGCATACTAACATGCTCACAATGACAGAGCTAACATGTTTACCATGTTCACCATCTTAGTTCTTTAGCATGTTGGCATAACTAACATTACACAATTAGCACTAAACTCAAAGTACAGCTGAGGCAGTTTTGAGCTGGTGATGGCACAAGAGGAAAAGTTAGGGGATCACCAAGAATCAATGAATGAATCAATCATTTAATTAAATAATTACTATGACAAATTATGGCTCCCAGGGTAAAGGTGGAGGCCAACAAATCTGAGTACAAAAAGCTGCAGCTGCTATTTTGGGGATAGTAATTCATTTATGAGTGTTCAGTCTCAAAGACATTTGTGACAGCCTTGATGTGTGTGACCTGTGACTCAGGATTAAAACTACAGCGTCACTCACTGGTTGTCCAGGGCTCCTCCGATATCACACTCACAGCCTCTGCAACCGTTTAAGTCGTGGCTCAGAGCCCAGTGTTCCGGCTAGAAACACAGAAGGACAGGCAGAGGGCAGAGTGAATGACAGATGGAAATAGAAGAGGGCCAGAGCAACAACTCGACAGGCAGACACTTGAACATTTAGCTCCAGACAGACAGGAGGCATCACTCTCCATGCTGTTACAGAGTGAGAGGGGAACGTCCGCTGCAGTTTGACTGTCATAAGTGGATGTGAATCATACATACTGTATCTCGCTCTCTAATCCAGTAAAACAACATTCATAGCTCCAGGGCATAATATTACCGCCCCATTCAAAAAGAGCTGACAGTGTGAATACTGGAATTTTTGCAGTCAGCAATTTAACTTTTTATCTCGACTATGGTTTGGCTGATGTACGTGTACTTTGCTAAATTTTGTGGTTTCTCCTCTAGTGTTACATAAGAATCTGGTTACTTTTACACTGCACTGCATTTATTCAGTCAAAACTAAAGTAATATTGGTTTGTGCCAGGTTGTTTTCTTGCTAGGCTTAAATGACTTTATAGCTATTTGAAGAGCTAACAAGGGAGACTCTAGTAATGAGACAGCTTCTTTTTATGTGTAGGTAGAACTTTATGATGAGCTCTGTAAAGACTTGCTGTAAAAAAAAAACATCCAGAAAAGAAAAAGTACCTTACCATCACTTTGTGAAAACATATTTTAAATAACAAAATGATACTAAATATCCACTTTCGGACCAGGTCCAGGTCCTGACCATTTTAGGCCTGCTGTAACCCACACCAACCGGACAAGCCTCATATCCCTGGGCTAAATTTAGAAAGAGGGCCCAGGCAGGAGCTCACATTCCTGCCTATACTATTCCTGGCTGAGTAGGTTTGGGACAAGAGGTTGTATTATAACAGGAAGCTGATCACCACCCAACATCTTGGGCTGCTGGGCAGGGAGGGTGATAGGACAATATGAGAACAGAGTGAAGAAGATCAGCAGCACTTATTTAGAAGTGAAAAGGAAAAGGAAAGACACAGGTAATATTGGCCATGGAGTGACATGTAAGAGAATGAATGCCTTCATTCATATTTAATTGTCTCATGATAAATGTGAAGCGTAAAGTGACAGAAGTGGTTAAATTTAAGATTTTCCTTTCAAGACGGAAAAAACGGTCAGGCCAAAAAGACAGGTTGTTTTTTTTTGCACTGTCTTACCAAACACTGGTCACAGCTGCGTCCAGTGACAAGACGCTTGCAGAAACAGTCACCACTGACTGGGTCACATTGGGAACTACCTGACACTGTTCCCCTATGGTCACACTGGCAAGCTGGGGGCAGAGGGCAAACTTGATTATAATTAGATCGAAGCAAAGTTTTAAAATAATAAATCATTCAAAAACATATAAAAATTCTAAATGTGACCCTGATTGGCAGATCAATTATTACAAAGCCTAGTATGGATTTAAAGTACTGTATGCAATTATCACTGAGGATGTGGGGAATGTGTCCCACTCACTTTTCCCCTTCACACCACTTTTGCATTTTTTGTAAATTTACTAAAATCTCTTTAAAAAGAGCCTGATAACCAATTTCATTATGCATTTTTATTTGATGGATGACATCAACTAACTCCAATTAAATGCTAACAGTCAGGGTCATTATAACATTTCTATGACTGTGTGAGTTATAACAGAGACTATACTCACGTTGGCAGCCCTGAGGGTTGTCAGCGCTCAGGCCGAAGAAGCCGGTCTTACACTTGTCGCAGCGTGGCCCCTCAACATTGGCCTTGCAACGGCACTGACCTCCCACCATGCTGAGAGACGGGTCGGTGTGGCTATCGCACATCCCTCCATTCAGAGAACCATCTGGATCGCAATCACAAGCTATGGGACATGAAGGAGTTTAAATGCATGAGAAGTTAAACTTTAATGATTCATATCTGAACTCATTTTAGTTTATCTATGCATAAAAGGGTTAATATCTCAAATACTACACATGCTAAAAAAATCATACTTGGCACACAGGTTCCCTACTGACTTGTGCTCAACAAATTTCACCTATAGGTGGCACTACAGTTCAAATATAACTTTAAAAGAACAGTTCCACATTTTAGGAAATGCTTGTGAAAATGAGAAATGGGGAGAAATGTGGTAGACTTTTTCTTCAGAGCCAGGCTAGGCAAAGTGTTGCTGTAAATGAGAATGGTGGTGTAGTGGATAAGACATATGTGTGAAAGACCCGGGTTCGGATTCACTGTGACACCAATGTGTCCCTGAGCAAGACACTTAACCGGGGACGGCAGTAGCTCAGTTTGTAAGGATTAGCCTGGAAACTGGAGGGTCGTTGGTTCAAAGCCAGTTCAGAGCGTGGATGAGGTGCCAGTTCTTCTCCTGGGCACTGCCGAAGCCTTGAGGAAGGCTCTGAACCCTTCACTCTGACATCTCTCTGTGTGTTGCTATAGGTCCTGTTTGTGTGCATGTGTGTGTCTTTCGAACCTGTGTGAAAAGTACTCACAGAGTGTGTGAGTTGAGCTTCCCCTCGGATTAAATAAAATATATCTTCTTCAACAATGACATTTTTGTTGTACTGATTTTCTTCAGATTTTCTTTCCTATCCTCAAATATTGCTGTTATATTCTCTAACATGATTCGCACATTCTACAAAAATCAGAAATGCCCAAAAGTTTGTGAGTATGTGCAACTGTCAAATTATCTATCGCAGTACCCATGTATCATCATTTCTATGCAGTTTTATGGACGTTTTTTTAGCAATGGGCATAAGAGATAATGACACCCTGGTGATGTCCATCCAGTGTAAGCCACACTAAATCTCCAAATACGTTTTTCAGGCCTGCGTGCTCAGATTTGACTAATAACTACAGGCCGTGTTGATAAGTGGGCCAAATCAGTGGGCAAAACTACCACAACTAACTTCCCACTAGTGGTCCCTTTCTCCACATGCAGTATCTTTGCCTCACTTCTTGCCCCCTTCAACTCTCCGACAGTAACAGCAGCTGACAGCAGTCACACACATTTGCTCTAGAAAATGGCATTAGCAGTGATTAACATATTCTCTGATGTGGAACACAAACACACACTCACCTATGCAAACCCGTGGGTCCCTGATATCCTTAACTGGGTCTTTGTAGTAGAAAGGTTTGCACATCTCACAGTTGCGTCCCATGGTGTTGTGCTGACATTCATCACACACTCCTCCGCTGACACTTCCCGTGGCCAAATACACCGCCATGTCAAAGTGGCACAAGGTTGAGTGGCCATTACAGTTACACTCTGAAAAAAAGACATTTATTTCAAACTAATTAGTCATTGCTGATGTTTTTTTATTCTTTTTTTTTCAAGTGTTTACTATCCAGGGGCAGGTGCAGCAGGTTACATTTTTAGAGATGTAAATACCCCAAACTGTCAGTCACATTACTTTTTATACTTCCATTAGCCTGCTGACAAATAATCTATTAAAATGTAGCTGTACATGCTGTCTCTCATTAATGCTTACTGGCTAATACATCTGTGATTTGTTTTGTTTTTGCCCTTAATGTTCCTTTTGCTTCCTCCTCTGTACTCACTCTTGCAGGCGTTGGTATTGCGTCCCTCGGCTGGTCTCCAAGGCAGGTCATTGTGGAAATCATCACATTGCTCACAGTTCAAACCCTTGGTGTTATGGTTACACACACACCTGCCATGAACCTTGAAAAGAGATGGGAGGGAAGGAAGGGCGAGTAAAGGCAATCTGTATGAGATTAAGAAGCTTTGAAATTTTCAGAGTAAATTACAGGACGACTGAACTGACGCCTCATTACTCACCATTCCTTCTATATCGTCCCTGATGCCATCGATGGGGGCGCACTCCGAGGCGTGGCCATAGCAAAAGCAGTTTCCACGTACAACAAGCTCATATATAGCATAGTAATACTTTTCTTTGATTTCATCTCTGGGGTCCAGCAAGTTGTCTCCCAGTGTGTGAAGCTTGGTGAAGTTCACTCTCAAGTTGGTGATCTTTAGCTGGTCTGTCGGTGACAGGACATGAACAGAATAAATGGGAGAGAGACAGAATGCAGGTATGTATTCAGAATAATACATCAGCAAATACACACGCACACGCACACTCACACACAAACAGCACTAAAGCCCTTTTGTCCTAGCAAGAGGAAGTCAAGGCCAGTGGAGCATGACTGAACAGAGTGTGTGGCAAAGCATTTTGGGTGAACAACTGTTAATGGCCTGGGATGGTCGGAGGATTAGTTGGTCCTTAGGGTTTTGAAGCAACTTGACGTTACATTGAACTTAAACAGGGAGAAAAGTGGGTAGGTATTTTACTAGGAACAGTTTAAATCAAAAAAAAGGTCTGCTCTATAAGCAATTTCATCCAGTAAACCTATAAAAGGTGCAAAGAAACAGATGATTCATATTTTAGCATGTTAACACTGAAATCTATTTATCACCTGGACAATAAACAAACACAGACTTATATTAACACAGACTTAATATATACATATATATATACACACATATATATATATATATATATATATATATATATATATATATATATATATACACACATACACATATACATATATACATATATACACATACACATATACATATATACATATATACACATACTGTATATATAGTCCTCTAGGTGTGTAGATTAAAAAAAAAAAAATATATATATATATATATATATATATTTAAATCTTTTTATCTTTAAGCAAGATTCGAGTTGGATTCTTCTAAAGAGTTTTCTGCTTTGTGTTACTATCCCTCAGCCATGATTCAGCACTGAAACACTATCTATGGAAGCACACAGAAGGAATTTCACACTAATTTTACAACTTATTAACTCGGACTGCTCAAGGACCTTATTGTATTAACATCATTTGAACTTTGGAAAGTATTTTTGCACAGAATGAGAACTTAAGATTGAAAAATGTGCCCCCATTGGAATCACTTCATGACCAGCATGAACGATTACTGTGACCTATACAGCTTTCATTTACATTTATTCATTTAGCTGACGCTTTTATCCAAAGCGACTTACAATTGCTATACATGTCAGAGGTCGCACGCCTCTGGAGCAGCTAGGGGTTAAGTGTCTTGCTCAGGGACACAATGGTGGATGTTCACAGTGAGAATCGAACCGAGGTCTCCCACACCAAAGGCATCTTATCTATGCGCCATCACCACCCCTCAATGTAGGAGCATCTGAGTATTGCTAGCCAACAAGACTTTCAGAAGACAGACTTGAGAAACTGTGAACCTGTCCACTGCCATGCTAGCAGCTCTCCATAACCCCTAGCCCAATGTCAAATTTTGACCTGCTGGAGGCACTACATGAAAAGTTAGGGGATCACCAAATGTCCAAATATCACAAGTCATCCTCCAGGTGCTGTGGATATCTGTACTTCACAGCTATGTAATAGTAATAGTTCAGGCAGAGCACTGAAGTTGCACTAGCAACTGGCATCAGCTGTTTCATTCATGCTTCATAATCCAAACTCATTCATCAGATGTGTGGCTATCAGCGAGTTTGTCAGCCCGGCCATACTGTTTGCTGCTGCAACTCCCTCCACCACCCCAACATCTTCCATGTGGAATACCAATGTTTGGTATTGGTATTTACTAAAATGTTAATATTTGTTAAAGGGGTATTAGCGCTCCAGCAGGATCCTTGCTGCTGCTCGAATTCTTTGAGAGCTCCCTGGAAAAAAAAAGAACGTGTTCCGCTTACAGTTTAACCATTCGCTGTAAATAGACAGTTCCTTTACATACGTGTCTCTGACTGAACTAATCAGTCTCTCCATAAATCTTAAGCCAATTTCCTCCTTAAACTAATGACAAGGTGAGACACCATTCAAATGCCACACGTGACTTTCAAGTACATTCCAAGAAGGGAGCAAATCCAAAAATGATGGACAATAATGGAATACCTTGTTGAAATGGTTCATCCCACGTCCTGCTTCTTTATCCTCTCAAACTATTTGGAGAGAGGTCCTATAGGGAGAAAGATAACTCCTTGTCTTGTCACCCTGTCAGTCTGCCGGAAAAGCCGTGGTCAGAACTTCGGCTGTTACAGTCCAGCTGTTTACCAGCAGTCTTTAACACGCATACACCACACTAACGCAGATGTACTGCAACACAAATGCTTGGCAACACACATTTTACACCTAGATCAGTACATAAGGAAGAAACTGATGTCAGGATTATGAACATTAATAATGTATCATCAGAGCAGTTGCAACCTGCACTGAGTCCTCTTTACAAACCGGTCTTCCTTTCCTTTCCCAGCATGTAAAACTTTTAGCTTCTGTCATTTTTAATCTTGCTGGAGTTGAAGCCTCAGTGTTACAATAAGATGAATGGAATGTTTCATGGGAGGCTTTATTTTTGTCCAAACTCTGACCCTGCCCTGCTGACTTTATCTGCAGTAATAGAATCCCTCTCTGACAGACAAGAGCTAATCCCTCCAGCTCCAATGCACTAAAACACTGTCTGCTTCTCCTCATGCTGTACAAGCAGACTGGAGAACAGTCCTCCAACTCAGCCAGCAACAACTACAGCAGCCAAACAGCAGCTTTCAGCAGCTCAAAGGTTGAACATGAGACCTCTGTCAGGCTGTTTCCATTCAGAATTTTGTATTATTTATTAGTGTGAAATTAATCTGGAAACATGCTCACACTAACATACAGGCCTATTTGGAAACCAATATGACAACAGAAAAAAAATACTCCATCAGAAGAGCAAGACCCACTAAATAGGCTGGTATTGTTAGCTACTGCTGTTTTCGTGTATGCCACTGTTTTTTAGGCTAGGGGCTAACCTTCTTTGTCTTGCGCCCAAAAGGTTCTACCAATGAAATGCTTTAATTTAAAGATGGTTAAGGTTAGAGGCAGGGCTGGGGGTCATGTTCAGAGAGGAAGCTTTGCCGGGAAGGCTACATTCAGTGCAAAACGTCTCCCAATCTCACTCAAGTAATGAAGAAAACAAATAAAAAGCTAGCCAACAAGAATTACTTCAGATGTTGATTCACTGTCTTGACAGCAGCAGACAGTACATATAGATTGTTCAGCTGTGAGGGGGGTCGAGGGTCTTCATGCGGGCCAGTTACATTGAGATATTCAGCAACAGAACAAGACAACTTCTGCTGCTGCATTGGAAACCGAGCTTGGGTTCTGGGAAAAGCTCTCATGTCCTGCCAGTCTAAACATGAGGGCTAGGACAGTGAGGCAGTGTGGGAGAGGAACAGCTGCTTTTCACATCTCTCCACGTCTTCCACACAGCGGGGCCATGTTTCACAGCCCAGGGAGAGGGCCTGTTAAAGTCTGTAATGTGTCACAGCTGGATAACAAGAGCTAATCGTGTTGGCTGGAGTTTGATTCATAGTCTCTTTTTTTGTATAACAAACTATATTGATACTGCAACTAATGTGCGTATGTTCCAAATTTTCTAAAAACAGACCAGAAAAAGAGACCAATTGTGGATTGAAAAATCCTGCACACTCGTCATACCAGTAAATTTAACAAAAGATAAATAACAGCTTTCCAGCTGTTATTTATCTTTTGTTAAATTTACTGACAAATTTAAAAAGGTTAAATGAATTTTGGTCACAGACGTCTTCAGGCAAACATCTCTCTACATTTTAACTACTGACATACATTTCTTATTGTGAGATTATTCTTTTATTATTCTTAAGTGTTACGTAATTAAGAGACTGAAAATAATATTTAATTTTCAGTTAAAAACAACTTGGGGTTGAATTAAGAGCACACTCAGACCCCTTTCAGACAGCAGACGTGACTGTGATGTGGGTCTACTCGACACGTCTTGACTGGGTTATCAGTGCTGTGGCCAAACTGTCAAAACTCACATGAATGGGAAACCTATAGCCCCAGCACTGGCGCATGACTCCACAATCATTCATACAAAGTAATTACGCTTGTCCAGCATGACCTTGGCGTCTTGTGTATTCCACTCAGTGGTGTTGTACACAATCAATCTGATCAGTCGTTTAAAATGCGAGCTTGACCTACTCTGGATGCTTGGACTGTATGGATCCTCAATCCTGATGGCTGGTTCCAACACTCTGTAGATAACCTAGGACAAACATTATGCACAGGCATTACATATTTCAATTATCTTCTTCTTTCTTATTCTTATCAATTATCTTGATATAATATAAATAAGCAGCAATATGCAAACATGTGTGCACTTTTTTTTTGCTTATGCTTATTACTTTTGCTGGGGATAAAATGACTTTGAAAAGAACTGTTTCCCCCTGCTTCCAGTCTTTATGTTAGGCTAAGCTAAACTACTGAGGGCAGTATCGGTCTTCTCATCTTATTCTCAGCAAAAAAACAAATACATGTATATCTCAGAATTTGTAACTATTCCTTGAGGTCACTCTGGACATGTACAGTATTTGTGTGGTCACAACCATTAGAAAACTTTAGATCCAAATAAATGGGGTCAAAGACTCCTTTAAGACCTTACTTTATTTTTATTCACTGAAAATAAAAAGCGTAGCTTACGTGTTTTGGTGTCTGTTCGGTGACACCTGAAGTTGTTCAACATCCTCCTGGATCTATTCTTCATATACTGTATGTTATTTACATCTATTTACAATTTTACCAACGCGATTGTTTTAATACTGTAATTTCATTATATTGGTCTATTCTGTACACACGACATCTATAGCACGTCCTGTCAGAGGGATCCCTCCTGTCCTGCTCTCCCTTCAGTTTCCTCCATTTTTTGAGGAGGTTTTCCTCAAGGAGGCAAATTTGTGATTTTTTTAGTGTTAATCTTGAGCAACTAATGTGACCCATCATTTTTTTATTTAATCAATCGCTCACCTCTCCCTCCGTTGACGGCTCAATGTCAGAGTAGCGTGACTCACAGATGACATCATTAATGTTACGCAAAGGACCCTGGGACACTCCGGGAAAGTTAGCAGAGCAGTCATGGGAAAAGTAGCGGTAGACATGCCAGGTTCGACCAAAATCTGCTGACCGCTCAATCAGCATGGCCGCCGGTCGGAAAGTCTGCAAGAGAAGAGTGTCATAGACAAAAATTCACACCGCTTATTTTGTTGAGCAGTCTAATCCCAAAACACAAAACAAATGGAGCTGTAAATCACACCTTTCAGCTACTTTCAGATACTTGATACAGGTCAATAAGCTGACAGCAAGAGCTTTCGTCCTACCTTGAAGGTCATAATTAGGTGAGTGAAATGAAACTCTGCTTCCAGATCCAACTGGATAAAGACATCCGACTTTCCTGAGAGAAAAAGACACAAAGAGTGACAAACTTTAAATTTAAACATAGCCAAAATTTTTCTTTACAAGGCTGTTAGATTGTATTCGTTTTGCATCAATATCATCAATTTGTAACAGATGGATAACAAAGAATAATTGCTAGCGGGTGAGCGAGTGAAGTAGCAACTGTGCTTGAGGAATGGCATCTTTTCAGGAAACGGCCTTCGGTCTTGGCAGGAGAAATGTAGAGAGCATGTCGGAAAAGCCCACACACTTCCTGAGTTGTACAGCGCCAGATATTCTGAAGGGCCACTTTACTGTGAGGGTCACTTTCACTATTGTTCTCTGTGTTTTTGGATTTCATGTACAGCACAAAGAAGACTTTCCCATTCCTGCCTACTAATTTATGAAGAGCACCGTGTGTATTTTGTATTTTACAACTTAACACTCTTCAACCCGATAACTTGTAAACTTTCAAGACTTACTTGAAGACAAACAACAAGCTTGTCCTGCTCTTTGATACACACATGCAAAGAAAAAAAAGACAGAGTGAGAATTTGTTGTGATGCCTATCAGTCACATGTTTTGCAAAAACCTAACCTAAACAGATCCATGGGGATCTGATTTACCTGGGAAACTCGCAGGTAGTGACAGTGTGAATGTGTGTGGCACACAGTTGGAGAGTGTTAGAAAGCAAAGACAGTGAAATGCGATAGATGGTATTCTATGCTATCTATATGGTTAACCTACCTATTAAAGCTGCACCAATCAATATTTTTATACAAACGATAGCTCAAGTAACTATGTGCAGTGGGAATGTGTTGCTCATAGTAATGAACCCACAGAGAATTATCACCCGACTGCTGCTCCCCCTCAGCTCTCCAGAGTCTTTTCGTATCTTTCAGCTCATTGTTGGGGTTATGTGGCTAAAATATGCTAATGGTGAGGTAAGTGGTTAAGCTTGCCTTTTGTAGTCAAGAACTTGCAGCAGCCCACAACTAAGAAATAGTGCCTTTAAATGAGAATTATTGGGAAGCGCTGAGGCCAGATGCCAAGGTAAATAGGTCATTAAATTGTAATTGCCAAGTCACTGGAAAGAAAAATATGGAAAACAAAGAGGAGGAAGGGTGTGCAGAGCTAGGGGGAAGAAAAGAAGGGAAAAGAGTAGAGAGTGAAAGAACCATTCAAAGCATAAATTTTGAGTCATATGTTGCTGATGGAGAATTTGTTGGGCAAGTCATACATATAAAATGGTAATGGAAAACATGCACAACCAACACACGCAGAATGTGCGTATTAGCCAGCACTCACTTATAAGGCCAGCATGCATGCATGCAATCCCAGGAAATTGCAATTCCAATTAATAAGTGCACACAATCAAACCACTGTAATCCATACAAAGTAGGCGCACTGTGCCACAAAGATGCCATGGAAAGCAGTAGCAACCAAGAGTAAAAATAGTCACTGTACTTCCTGTCCCCCTTCTTCTTCTGTTTCTCTCTGTTCTATTCTGGGTCTGTTACTGCTGCACAGTGCTGTCATCAGCATCACTCCATTACAGTAACATGGCAGACAAGCAGCTGAAATGAGCCTTGTGTCTAACTGGCTGCTCTGCACAGAGCTTTAAATGGTAAATGGAGTGTACTACTAAAGCTACTTTCTAGTCTTCCAACCACTCAAAGCGGTTTACACTAAATGTCACGTTCACCCCATTCATACAGCAGTGGCCGTCATGCATGGTGCCAACTTCACATCAGAAAGGAACTAATCATTCACACATATTCACACACTGACAGCCTTCAGGAGAAATGTGGGCTTCAGTATCTTGCCCAAAGACACTTCAGACATGCAGAATGGAGGAGCCAGGGATAGAACCTCAGGGCTTTATCTCCTGAGCCACAGCCACCCCTTTATAGTCACTTATTGTCAATGTGAGTGAAAATGCAAGTGTTCAAGTGTGTCTCTCTCCCTGTCCTTACTACTGTTTCTCACTCTTAAACACTCAGCTTTCACTTTTATCTTTTTCTTTTCTCCATTCCCCGTCATCCCCCCTCTCTCTCTGTTGATATGCCAGAGCAGGGCCTACTCTGTTATTAAGCCCATCTGTAGCTGGTCGTTGGCAACAGTGTGTGTGTGTGTGTGTGTGTGTGTGTGTGTGTGTGTGTGTGTGTGTGTGCATGCTAACTTAATACTGCTTTTAAAGTTCTCTATAGTTGCTTACTAATTGTGGTTTCAATAAATATTTAGGATCTTGTTCTTTTTCCATTTTTGCCTTCCTTCCAAATTTATCATTTCTCCCCTCTATCCCGCCATCCCACCATTCATCTCTAAAAACCAAATAACTTTAATGACAAACAGTATGAACAGCATCTCATTCGTTCCTGGTTTTGGGAGCAATTCTAATAAATTATTTCAGCTTTACTTAGGCTCAGTGCAAATGTATAACCATGAAAATGAAAGCTGAAATCACACTATATTACTAACACATTTAGCTTGCCGAGAAAACCAGGTTATATAGAAGGATTTCCTATTGCAAATACTGAGATGAAAGTATTTAGGTTTATATACCTATCCGATGTTAATGTTAATACTGTACAAACCATAATCATCACACTATACATACTATTTATTAGGTTCTGTTCAAATCGTATATATCATAGTACATAATACACTCTAAGCAGTGCATTTTGCTGTATTAGCACTTAGTGTGTGTAATGAGTTGAATCTAATCCAATGCCTGTGTGGTTGGTGCATAGCAGACCTGCCGAGCATCTATGACTCTGAGTCAAGTTTCACAGAAACATTAAACATTAAAAAGTAAATTAATGCAAATCAGATGTAAATTAAGAACTGGTACTGTTTTTGAGAGTGTGAGTAAGGAATAGATTTCAAAGCATTCTCTTTTTTAACAAATATGTAATGGAGAATTATATTAAAAAAGGGTATGTCGTTTTATTCAGACAGCAAGTCCTAGATAAACAAAGTTAAGTGACATGCTCCATCTGTACCATAGCAATGCAGCAAATCAGATTCTGTAATATGAAAGGAATGCCCTTTCATTTAACAGTGATGCTTGCTGCTTAGTTTTCATAAATTCAAACATGACTGGATAGCGTACAGTGTTTTTAGTGTTTTACAGATCAGATCTGAACCATTAATTATAAATTTTGGCCTGCCTTTTCTTATTTGCTTTTTACTTATATAAATTATTTTTATTTAGGCTTATCGCTAATCTATAAAGTATTAGTAAATGGTTTACAAACCATTCATAAAGCTTTTATTTACAAAACAGTTTTATAAAAGGCTGCCATATAAGAAAGTGTCTTCAGTAGTACACCTGAGTGTGAGACAGGTAACCTATTTGGCTGATCAGTAGGTACAAAGTACAAGTTATAAGTCAATAACTATTATTTTAATAGTGTTCATTGTAATTATTGTAATTATTTTAATAAACTCTGCACTGAGATTGCATGTCAGTGCAGAACACAAGTGATCACAAAGTCTCCTCACCGTTTTCGGACTGCCACCAGGACTTCTTGCGGTGAGGTTTGAAGGCGGTGATAACGTTCTCTATCCGGTGATTAATGGTGTTGTACACTGGGTCATATGGCCGTCTAGAGTCACAGTCGAAACACTTCTTCTCATCCTGCAGCAGGTCAAGATAAGGTCAGGGTTCCATGGTCAAAGGTGAAAGATTTCAGGGGTCAATGAATTTACCAAATATCACAGATGTGTTCAAACACACACACACACACATACACACACACACTGACCTGCAGATGACTGACAATGCAGTAGGGCTCTTTCTTCCTCATCCCACATGTGGAAGAGGCTTTCAGGTTCTTCTCTCGTCCAACCAGCAAGTCCCCCGTTGCTGGGTAACAGCTGCCATGGGCACAGCCGTGGCTGTGGTCAGGCTCCTGGCCAACGGCAGCAGCCAGGACTGTGGGTCGGGGGGGGGGGGGGGGGGGGAAAAGGAAAATAAT
>NC_060157.1:26595760-26622835 GCF_021292245.1 Micropterus dolomieu | reverse complement strand
GAGGTGGGGGGGGGGGGGGGGGGTCAACAGGAAATTAATTACAATGAAAAGGAAACAGCAGTTCAGAGTGGCATGGTTCCCTAGAGCACCCATTCACAAATCAGTACCCTTCTCTAACATCAAAAGCTCTTATCGCTTCCTGAAAAAGAAAGACAGGAAATTCAATAGCTAAATTTGTGGATTTGTCTTACTGTATGTCTGAGTCAACTTAATTATGTTACAGTAACCTGACCAGTGAGTCGGAATCATTTCAATCATTTCATTTGCCCCACAAAGTAGGTGGGTATTAAGAAGTGAATAAATAGACAAATTCAGATATTCTCGGGGAACTTTATCACAGCAACATTTTATATTTTATGCTTTTCACTCTACAGGAGTGTACATCTGTTCTGGAAATTATTTTGTTAATAGAAATTAGTTTAATGGTCTTTAATCACTTTTTATAGGATGTGTGGAATGGAAAACGCCGATTTCTTTGAAAGTTTTGGTTTCTTGGACAAATAGCAAATTGGAGGTTACCACCAGAGAGAGCTCCTCCCTGGCATGTATGAGAAAGGAGCATCTGGAAAAAAAGTTTTGCAGATGTTTAAGATTTATGCAAACCTTCGTTCATAATCCAGGATTTAGAAACCTCAAATTAAACCCCATTTCTGTGGAAAAGATTGGTTAGGAGATCACTTCAGAGAAGACTGAGTGGGTGAAAACAAAGAAGAAGATTGTTATCTCACTAGAACTAATTTCTGATGTTAAAATCAAGTCCTTTTAAACAGTTTTATAGATGGACTGAATCTAGAGTGCAATAAGACCTGCGCTCTAGATTCACAAGTGTATTTGGTGAAGGGCATGAGGTTTCATGAGGCTGATTTATTGATATACCCTTGTTTTCATGTAAAATCTGATGGTCTCAGGCTTACTTTGGAGGGTAATTTAGGTCACTCATTTGCAGACAGAGACTGGGATTGTGTATGTAAGAATATCATGCGCAGGTCTATATATTTTTACTTTTTACTAAGTTGAGTG
Source organism: Micropterus dolomieu (assembly GCF_021292245.1). Taxonomy (NCBI): domain Eukaryota; kingdom Metazoa; phylum Chordata; class Actinopteri; order Centrarchiformes; family Centrarchidae; genus Micropterus; species Micropterus dolomieu. The sequence continues at coordinate 26,621,815 of NC_060157.1, read as the reverse complement.
ACTGTATGTACAACCCTAATTCCCTAAGTTGGGACGTTGTGTAAAACATAAATACAAACAGAATACAATGATTTGCAAATCCTTTTCAACCTATGTTCAATTGAATACGCCACAAAGATATTTAATGTCCAGCTGATAAACTTTATTGTTTTTTGCAAATACTCACTAACTCTGAATGTATTGCCTGCAACACGTTCCAAAACAGCTGGGACAGGGGCATGTTTACCGCTGTGTTACGTCACCTTTCTTTCATCACACTCAATAAGCGTTTGGGAACTGAGGACACTAATTGTTGAAGCTTTGTAGGTGGAATTCTTTCCCATTCTTGCTTGATGTACAACTTCAGTTGCTCAACAGTCCGGGGTCTCCGTTGTCGTATTTTGCGTTTCATAATGCGCCACACGTTTTCAGTGGGATACAGGTGTGGACTGCAGGCAGGCCAGTCTAGTACCCGCACTCTTTTACTACGAAGCCACGCTGTTGTAACACGTGCAGGATGTGGCTTGGCATTGTCTTGCTGAAATGAACAGGGACGTCCCTGAAAAAGACGTTGCTTGGATGCCAACATATGTTGCTCCAAAACCTGTATGTACCTTTCAGCATTAATGTGCCTTCACAGATGTGCAAGTTACCTATGCCATGGGCACTAACACCCCTCACCCCATCCTTGAGCCTTTCAGGGATGCTCCTTTTATGCCCAATCATGACAATCACCTGTTTCCAGTTAACCTGTTCACCTGTGGAATGTTCCAAACAGGTGTTTCCTCAACTCTCCCAGTCTTTTGTTGCCCCTGTCCCAGCTATTTTGGAACATGTTGCAGGCATCAGATTCAAAGTGAGTGAATATTTGAAAAAAACAACAAAGTTTATCAGTCTGAACGTTAAATATCTTGTCTTTGTAGTGTATTAAATTGAATATAGGTTGAAAAGGATTTGCAAATGAATGCATTCTGCTTTTATTTACGTTTTACACAACGTCCCAACTTCATAGGAATTGGGGTTGTTTGTGGCCCCATAAAGGTTATGGACCACAGGTTATGGGCTTATTGAGCTGGACATTGACTCCCCGTAACTAGACAGCTACTGCTTAATCAAGAGCTGATTCAATGTTTAGACAACATCCAGTGGGAGGAGGATTATCTCAAGGCAAGAGCCTCTGCTATGTGCAGGGGTCTCAAGGAAGTGACCTGACAAGAGGCCCCAAACACAGGCTAAAACTAGAAACTAACCAATGCAGGTCATACAACTATCAACTAAGACCAGCAAATGTTAGAAATATAATGTCTTGAAAATGAATTCATATTTACTCATAGCTTAATGTTCCAGATGTAGATGTGACATGAAAATATCTGACAGAAAAGCTTGTTTTTATAGACCTGGTAAGAATGTTGAACCATGAAGTGAACAGATGATGTGTCAACAGCACTGGAGCCTTGGTGTGACTTAATAGCTGTGCTATGTGTGGGAGTTAAAATAAACCTTATACACTTTCATGACAACCAGCAGCAGCCGTCACACATTCCACTGGACATCTTGATGTTAATTTCTCCTGTATGGCTCGGGGACCTGTGGTCTGTGTGTTTTGATATGAGGAAATTGGTATGAGAAGAGTGAGACCCAGGGGTCTTGCTGTCAATCTATGGTCTGTCCACAACAGGTGTTTCCAATCCTCCCCCCATACAGTCTACATGGCAGCATGTAAGAGTAACAGCTCTACAAAACACTCCTACACTGTGGATCAAATTTAAAATGCTTTGAAAAAACAGGGCATGTAGCCTATTTACAGTCCCCAAAAGATAAAAAGATGAATGCTATACAGCACAAAAGACACAGCTTTACTTGAGGATCTGGAGGCATAATGGCTTAAGGCTGCAGTAACTAGTGCAACTTGTATACATTTTGACATTATATTTTGGTCTCAATCCTGAGCGGTTTAAGAAACTGCTTGAAAAAAAAACTTTTTCTGTCTTGAAAATGTCCCAATTATATAGAATGATTAAATTTGAGGAAATAAAAATCAGTTCTGTGCTTGGTAGCCTAATAGTATTTGCAATAAGGCAGTTTCTCACTTAGCTATAGGCCTAACCTGCTCCTTTTCTCCCTCTTAAAACCCCTGCTCTGCATGGTAATAATTTAGCCTGTACTTTATTAGCTTGTACCCAAGCTATCTTGGTAGCTAGCTAACTGCTGCCAAATAAGCAGTTGCTAATCATGCTAGTTGGCATAGTTCCCTTGATAATTGCTTCTAAGTTAAGTAAATGCAAGAGCACAGTTAAAGGTGTTTTTTACTGAAATGTATTACCTTACAATACCTTGGCTGTGTAGCTGGCAAGTATTAGCCAACTAGCTTAGTTAGTTAGTGCTTTTCTGGCAGAAGTTTAGTTACTAACACACTCTCAGACTACATCCACAACAACTTTTTTGTCATAAGACAGTTTTAAAGAGTTTTAAAGTGAAAACTATCTCCATCCACACCAGCGTTTTAGCTGCGAATCAGTTACAGTATGTTAAAATGACTGAAAAGTGCCCATTCACGTACACTGGACATGCATGTGTCTGTGTAAACAGGAAGCAGATTGTCTACACCGCAGTTGTAGAAGATCAGAATCAGAGTCCTCCGTTTTCACCTGTCTGCACTAATACGCTATACCTGGAATTTTAAAACAAAAACGGGGTGTCGGCAGCATTTCCAAATTTCTCCATTGGGTGTTTGGATTCACCAAGTGTAAATGTAGCAGTAGTGCTGCGTTTTAAAACAAAAATGTAGTGTGGATGTAGCCTGAGTAATCTTTAACATCTGAAAGGATCTTTATGACAGACTGCAACTTGAGAGTTCAAATCCTTGAATAAATCAGGCTAAGCCACATTTTCTGTGAAGTCATTTTCTTTTTGAAGTCAGCACAATATACGCAATAGGAGCAACATGGCACATGTAATCATTTATAGCACTGCTGTGGTGCTATCCCTTCAAAAAGAGACACACACAGTGCGTAATGAATGACCAAAGGCACTTGTCCTTCGGTTGTTAACTTCAATAATATTAACAAACTGTAACTGAACAAACCTTAACAATGTATGCCTGCCTTATGTCAGCCAGGGGGGCCTCTGCTGCCTTCACACTGTACAATATTGACATCTCAAAACATTTTTAATGCTGCTGAGACAGACATAAAAGGAGACTGGCTGCTCTGCCTGGATGCTCTCTGCAGGTCTACACTCACTGATTAAGGTAGAGAGATGGTGCATTACACCATGTAGCCATGTATTTATACATGTATTTACACACTGGCTTTGATCTTCGCCTCAGACAGCTTAAGGAAGAAGTCTGGGAGGTACTTGAAGGCTGCCGAGTCCTTACTTAGAGCTCTGACAAATTGTTTCATAAGGCCCAATTTGATGTGCAGTGGTGGCATCAGCACCTTCCAGGGGTCCACAAGTGGCTCCCACTTGACTTTGTTCCTCCCCACAGAGAACTTGGTCTGCTGTGACCAGTCTCGCCTGTGGAAGTGTGCCCTGGTGTCCCTGCTGTCTCAAAAGCAAAGATAGCAGGGAAACTTGGTAAAACAGCCTTGGAGACCCATCAGAAATGCTGTACTCATCATACTTCATACGTTAAGAAAATTATGAAAATGTTGACAATGTCTCTTATTATAGTTTTAAAGTTTTGCGGCTGTTGGACCCCCGGGAAAGGGCTGATACCACTGCACATCAAACTGGGCCTTTTAAAACAATTTGTCAGAGCTCTAAGCAAGGAGTTGGCAGTCTTGTAGTACCTTCAAGACTTCTTCCCTAAGCTTTCTGAGGCACCGATCAAAGCGGTTGTATAAATACATGTTAATTTTTATTTTAAATTCATGTGTTGTTTTTTTCTGACTTTATGTGAATGGAAAGGTTTTCTACATTTCAAAATCCTGGTCACAAAAGCAAACTTTGTGGGGAATAATGGCCATTTTAGGTAATAACACGTACTACCCAGGAACGGGAATTGTGTTACATAATGTTATCACAGCCTGACACTGCTATGGGGCCTGCTGTAGATAGGTAGCCTGCTGGGAACAGTGCAGAGGAGGATTTCACATGGACACACATACACAATCTTAACACTCATTCTAGAGGAAACTTGTGTTTGTCTGGTCACAGGTTCTCAGGTTGATGCCAGCCAAGTGAGCAACAAGTAGATATATGCCTACAGAATGGAGGCCCTCACATACACCTGTGCATGTATACAGAGACACATATGCACATCTACACATCATTGATAGTTAAACTATTATAATTATGATTTGGCACTTAACTGACAGTCAAACACAACACATAACCTTGTACACATGGTCCAATTTTCAAGTGAATGTAAGCTTCAAGTATGTGCTTGTTGACTGCACAAAAGACACCTATTAGAGGATTTGTGCAGTATCTGAGCTGCTTCATTATCAACGAGGACAAGGACTGACATAATGGCCTGTGATAAAATAGGACTGAGGTCGTTCCCTTATCATTTATCTGACTCTGAGCGAGGAAGAAAGTATGAAAAAACACTAACAGGTGGATGATTTGATGGGTGAGAGAAAAAGAATGTGTGTAAATGAGTGTGAAAGAGAGACATTGTACAGAGCCTCTGTACAGACAGTGGGAACACAGACACAACTTGATATCTATTCTGGAAACTATTGGCTCAAAGGCCTGTGTGTGTGTGTATGTGTTTGTGTGTGTGTGTGTGTGTGTGTGTGAGAAAGACCAGAGAGGGTGGAGGAGCGAAGCAGACGTCTGATGTGTCATGTAATCACTAGGTTTCTTGTCGTCTTTTATCTCTGCGTGTTTCTGTCTGTGTTTGTTTGTCTGTGATACACTACACAGGCTTCACACCTCTACACATAACACGAGCGAAGCTGACATCACAAGAAAACAGTGTACTGAATGATGAAGTGCATATTACATTTATTACACACTGGATGGTGTTAAATGAAAAGGTGGACATTTTAAACCACTTCACTTTAGTTTTCACAAATTTATGATGCATGAATTTATTAATTTCCACCTTTAAAACATGCTTCTTTCACATTTTCACACAGATTTTTACTTAGTATGATGTGTATAATAATCCAGGACAACTTCATTAGTCCAAACATCAATCATGATAAAACATGTAAACTATGTTACCGATGATGCATTTCTTGTTATTATCACACTGAAGCAGTAACAAATAGGCCTGGCCGGGTGACGTCAAAGCCTTCATGGGTCGTATAGCTGACAGTGATCAGACTGCAGCTGCCTTGATGTAAACCAGGTAGGAGGCAGAGCACAGTGGAGGAAGGGAGGTGTGAATGATTTTTGAAAGATACTTTATTCAAAGCACTTTACAGTGCCGTGAAGGAATATATATTTTTAGTGTAAATGTTCTAGCTGTGCAAGTGCAACACTTACAGTGTAGGAGCTGTAGACACAGCAAGTGAAGAATACAAAGGTGGAAAGAAGAGATGTGAGCGTGAACGGAATGAGCCAGCAGGTACCTTGACTGCTACAAAGTGCATTAAAATGCGCACAATGGATAAGACACATGCCTTTGGTGTGAGAGACCTGGGTTCGATCCCCCTCTGTGACCCATCTACCATTGTGTCTCCAAGAAGTCAGTGGACCACCAAGAGCAGCTCCAGACTGTGCAGACCTGGGGGTGGAGATAGGTTCTCCATTTGATGTGACCATTTAATGGCGAAGGTGCTCTGAGAATTGATGATTGCATTTTCAAATATTCTGACTGCGGATCGAGAGTGTACACAGTCTTTAATAACTCAAAAAAAATTTTCATGTGACTCACATTTGCTGGTTCCAGCTTTTAAGATGTGAGGATTTGCTGTTCTTTAAACATCCGTTGGTAGGACAAAACAAGGAATTAGAAGACATCACATAGTGCTTCAGGAAATTGTATTTTCTAACATTTTATAGATTGATATTAACTAATGTATGTTATTACATTGTGTTAGTTGCAGCCCTACACTTCAAATACCCAATTGCACCAGCATTTATATTTTTTGTGTGCTTTCATCACGCCTGTGGTGGCTTTCCAGATACACTTGATTCAGTATGAGTGAAAAGTGGGCGGGCAGTTGGGCAGCTGAGGGGAAGTTTTAGGCAAGGTTTATGCTACTCTCCCTCCCTCTAAGTGAAAAGTTAATATTGTAGCTTTAAGGACGGAGTTAACAGAGTGGTTGATTAGACATCAGAGTGAATTTTCTTTTTCTTCTTCTTTCCTCTGCAGCCATAAATGGAGAGGCAGGGAGGAATGCAGGCTGACAGCTGAGAGAAGAGAAGGGGCTGTGGAGTGTGTGTGTGTGGGGGGGTGGGGGGGGGCTCACAAAGCATTGCTGTTCAACCAGCCATTAGCCTGTAACAGCAGGCTATGCACTGTAGCCTTGCACGGCATTGTGCACCATTCAGCTTGTGTAACCTCTTGCAGCCACACGCAACATAAGGGGTTATTACTGATCCGATTTTAGCGTCACATATGTGACAATGTTTATATTACACCACGAGGACTGGTTTCCTTTAGATGTCATATGTGACAGTGGCAGCATGCTGTTTAGGACATCAAGCTGGTGACAACTGTTGTTAACCTATTCTAGGCTAACAGTTAAAAACGGCATGATACCATTACGTTTATGCCAAATGACAGTGAAATCTGACTCTGAGCCAACAGGTCTTCCACATGAGACAATGCTTTAACTGTCACAGGCAGCGATACCGAATGCACAGTGCAGTATGCAAGGTATCCACGTTTTATTCCCCGCCAGGTGAGCTTTACTTTTATTCCTGGCTTTCATCCCTGCCTTTGATGTCCTCTCTGCTTTCAAGCAGTTAGCAAACAGAAAGCACCGTACGCAAGTGTGGCCTACATCAAACTTTTTAAAAAGAGCCTCAGTTGCCAGCATGTAATAACATTCACTTGTCATTTGTTGCCTGGTCTTTCCAAAAAAAAGAACTGCTCACTGTTATTTAAGGGACATTTTGGATAAATTATAGGAGAAGCACAGTGATAATGATTTACTGAGTATTAAAATCTTTCATGTGTCTCAGTCTAATTGAATTGTTAAGCCACCTTCAAACAGTAATTGTCCATTCATAGCTTAGCAATTGTGACTAGGATCAACACGTCTGTCAAGCTTTGGATTTCTCCACATGCTGAGGCGGTGCGGATGGGGCTGTAGTATGTTTTGGTGGGGTTCAACTTAAATAGGACCAGAACATGCACTCTGTGGGAGCCTTTCCCAAGAGTGAGAAAGAAAACATTAAAAAGCAGGGAGGAGGAGACTAGCTGCAGCTGAAAAAAATAATAACATAAAAATAAAAAATATATAAATAAAAAATTTTCTGTGGTCTATTTGCCACTGTGGTAATTGTAAATGTAATGTGCGGCTCTGGCTCAGGAGCTATAGCGGGTTGGTGTCCTTGGACAAGATCCTGAACCCCGAATTGGGTATGAATGTGTGTGAATGCTAGTTTCTGTTTGAGCACTTAGGCTCAGTGAGTGAATGGTGAATGCAGAAGTATTGTAAAAGCGCTTTGAGTGGTCGAAAAGACTAGAATGGCGCTATACAAATATGGAGCATTTAATGTGCAGCACGCTATAATGGAAGGCTTCACAGGTGTAGTAACAGTAATTAAAAGAAAACATTTTAGGAAATATGCTTAACTATGGGAGATTTTGGACAATATGTTAGACAGCACTGCTGGAAGAATGGTGTTCATCCTCGCAGCAGGGTTCAAGGACTTATGGTATCTATGACAAGGAGAATTATAGCTGTTCTGGAGGCCCATAGTGGGCCAATATCTTCCTTCATGAACACTTTTCCTTTAATTTGTCATCCATCGAATCCCACAGAGGGACTAACTCCTCCAGCTCTATGTGTTTGGTGGGGGTTTTGGGTGGTGGGTGGGATGTGACATCAATATGACACATTCCACTGGGACTGGCTGGCGAGACACAGTTTGCTGTCACATCTACCAGCGTAAACAACGCAGGAAACCAAGACAAACAAACAGATGGCCAAGAAGGCAAACACACTTGCATTTGCTCAGACAGGACGGGAGTCAAACAAAACACATTGCCAATAATATTAAAATGACAGCATGGTCAGGTCCAATATCAGCTTGCCTATGACAGTGAGCGGACAAGAATAGCATCATTTTAAGACAGGCAATGAGCTGCATACCTGACCTGAGTGAGTGTGGGACTAGAAAGCGGCACAGATATGTTTAGCACTCACCATCAGACAGAGAAAGGTCAACAGCCTTTTATTTTTAACCCCTCCGAGCTAATTAGTTTACATTCGCCCTCTCTGTGTCTCCGTCTTCTCTTTGCTCTGCACTTAGCTGATGGACGGTCAACTCCCACAGCCAAACATCCAGCTGTTCTCCTCCCTCCTTGCCTCTTTATTATTCTTTAGCTCTCACCTCCCATCTCTCCTCTCTTCTAATGTCCGCTGTGCCTCGGCAGCTCTGACTCCACTCTCTGCCCCGCCGTTCACCTCCCTCACTTCTTTCATCCTCCCTTCCTTAATCAGCGCCTTAGGCCTTGCTTATCAAAATGACATCTTAGCACCATGTATTATTTAAAAGTGCCCAGGACTGGTCCACATACTTTGGGAGATAATTAATGTCATTAATTTGACAAAGTAATTTTTTGTATTTTAAATCTCAAAGAAGGTTATTAGCAGAGTCTGCAGAAATATCTGTTTTTAATGCCCCACCGTTCAGTCCTGGGCCCCACTGATATAAACCACAAACCAGGCGTCTGTCACAGTCGCCACACAGATCACACACAGCTCTATATCTCTGCTTCACCTGATCATCTGAACCATGTCGACATTCTTGTAAATTACATTAATAAGGACAAAACAAATATTTTGCTATAAGAAAATGATGCTGCATTTAGTTTTGACACAGCATCTCTTAAATAGAAACATAAAAAAATCATCCTTTCACTTTGTTTTACCTCACCACTTATTAATTAATTAATTTGTTTTTAGGTATCTTGTTTGCTTATCTCTCTCTCTCTTTAATATTCCCTTTTCCCTTTTCATCTTTTTTGAAGTATACTGTATTGGATCTTTTTTAATGATATGTGCAATCTAAATTGCGTTTTATCCTAGAAATCTACCCAGGAAATAATTATCTGGCTTCAGAGGATTTGTTTTAAACATTAAAATTCAAAGAACATGATGGCTCAGAACTTTTTCAATCATTTATAAACGGAAAAACCCAGGAAGCAGATATGTGCACCTATTTGTAGCTACTTGTCATTTTCCCTGCATTATGTTGTATATTTTGTCTTCTTCAGCTGTTTCTTAATTTGCCACTGACCACCTGCCAGGCAGACAGACGCTGGCCATTACACAGGCTGCTAGATTAACAAGTCATGCACTGGGCAGCAGCTGGTCCCACTGGAAAAGACATCACGTTCTACATTCTTGTCCCATCCCAGAGACGTCTGAATCACTCCATGTTGGAGAGGAAACATGGAATATCACCAGCAACAGGTGGAGAGTGGAGTTGGATAGAAACTTACAGAACAATATTTGTTCTTACAGCAGACATGTGAAGCATGTCTGTCCATCCTGCCTTCATTCTCACATGTCTGCAGTTACTGATGATTTACTGACATTCTACAGTAATAGAGCTCAATATGAAACAGCACTTTAAATTATATGTCTGACCTTTATGTTCACCCTGGGAAAATGCAGGCTTATGATAAGATGGTTGCAAGTTTGAAATCACGAAAAACTCATTTCTCAGTCTCTAGCTCTGCTCACAGAACTATTTTTATACTACAGAAAATGGCACAATTGTGCAGCCACAGCACATAAAATTAGTCAAGTTGCACTTAGATGATTACAATGATGTTATCTGTAAAATTCTCCTCTGAAGCCAGCTACCGGCCACACAGTGCCGTGCCATGCTGCCTGAAGCTCAGTAAATCCACCGGATGAGAGGCACACATGGCCTGCAGATGCTGGGTGCAGCCTGTCGGTCAACTAGCTTGTCCATCGGTTCTTCAACCGAAGAGAGTGAGTTGCTGCAAGTTTGATTAGTGATTACTGTGTGGTGTGCTGCTAAGCAGCTGCTCAGTGAGACATGGCGCTCTGAGCAGAGTGCAGATTCGTTCACTGTAGGCGCTAATCAGGCTCTGATAAAGAAAATCTGGCTCCACTTAGAGGGAACTCTCAGAGAAAACTACAGCTCATGCGGGACTTGTCATTAGTTGAGGCACGCTGTTGGTGTGTTAGCATGTGTGTGTTTATGACCTGTACGCCTCCTGCCACCTATTGAGCCTTATGATAATCCGGTGTGTGCATGTGCACAAATACCTTTCCGTCAAATGACCGTGTGCCTGTGTTATCTCTACCAGTATGTGCATCTGAGTGCATTTGTGTTCTTTAGTATGCATGCTTGTATGCCTACAATGACCTTAATAACGGAATTACAACGTGAACAAGAGGGTAAGCTCTGTGTGGTCATAGGCAAAGGTCAGATACCCAGAGTATAATTTAAAATACACAGGGGAGTACTGCGTGTGTTTGTGCAAAGTCATTTTGAACCTTAGATTTGAACTGATGATGAACTTATGTTTCCCCTGAGAGAGGAGCCAGAGGAAAGAGAGCAGGAGAAAACAAATCTGCCAAACTGATTAAAAACGTCTCATTTAGAGAGAGGCTTGAATGAGATAACAGTTTCAAGGACCATACCAGTATGCTTTCAAGTTTAGGCTCCTACACTTTAAATCATGTCTGCACTTTTATTATTATACTTGTAAGCAGATTCTTGAAACTTGCAAATGCCACATACTTCTAGTCCATAGTACCTAATAGTGCAGTTCAGTCTTCCGTTGCTCTGGAGGAGCGTTGTCAAGACGGAGGAAAGCATATAGGTGACATCTGAGTGATTTTGGTTTGGTTACAAAGTTTTAATTAGAAAGCATGTGGTGTACAAACAGAAACACAAACGTTACATAATGGGAAATGTAGGTCTTGATATTTCTCGAGCCTGATGTTTCTCCATCTGTGCTGCTTCTATTGTGACCCCCCCCCAACTTCCTGGCAGTGTAACACTAATCTAATATTGCATACCCCTTTAATGCTGACGTCTTCACTCTAATGGATTATATAGTAAACTCTGGATTGTGCTCGTTCCTGTCATATGGAAATACATGGAAACTATGGCTGCCTGGAATGGTACAAAGTGACTCTAAATTAACAGTAGTAAAAGACAGTACTGTGTGCAAAATGGTTGATCATAATATTAAGTGTAAGAGATTTGTAATAAAACATGAAATAAAACGCTTCATCTTTTAACATAGTAATGACTTCCAGTAATAATTTTCTTGTCATATTATTCAACCAGGATCTTATTCTATGCACTCTCCACCCCCATTGTAGAGTACATGGGACACGTGACTCAAACAATGCATATCTGGAAACCTTCTAAAGCTTTCCAAATAAACTCAATTTTACAGAAATCTGTTCAAATGCTTGTCTCTGAGTCAGTCCAACACAGGAATTAGCCCCCTGGATCAGCTAATTTAGCTAATAGGGGGTTAGCCAGAAAGTTGCCCCTATTAGCTAAGTTAGCTGACAACTAGCAAAATTTCCCAATTCTCTGCTACAGGTGGCGAGAGCAGAGTTATCATGACCCATCAAAAGGACCATGTGCAGCTATAAAATCTACAGTTCATGTGTATTATCAAGCTACCAAAACAGTGAGCGTAGTGTTACCCTAAAAGCCAGGCGTATGCAAAAGACACTGACGCATCACACACATCACCAATACAAAACCAATGCTGCTGTTTTACACCACATTAAAAAGCATCACACATCTCATGTCAACATTATACAGGTGACCTGGAACATGAGACGTTTACAAGCCAAGAGGTTTTATTAGACCTTTGTGTGTATATGTGTGCACCTGTGTGTGTAATTACAGGGCTACGAGACTGTGGCACATCAGGTCAGGCAATCATCCATGAAAGCAAAATTTGACTCAGAAATATCTCAAGATATACTTAATTAATTAATGAATTATCACAGTAATTGCATCCTTCCCTACATTCTTCCTTCCTTTCTTTGTCTCTGTCCTCCTTCCTTTCTCTCTTCCTGCCTTCCATCCTTCCTTCCTCATTCTTTCATTCTTCCTGCAGTGTCGCACTGTAATTGCTGCTTGTCTGCCATTAGATAATTACAGGTGTCTGAGAGTGCTTTTTAACAAGCTGCAAAACAAAACCTGTTATTAGATGTGGCCTGTGGCCTGTGGCAATAACACATCAGAGGTAAGAAGCCATGGACGTGACATCGAGACATTTCTCTCTGTATTTTAATTTTGCTCAACATGGTACCACGGTTTTTGTAACTGGAAGAAACTGTTGCTCCTCCTGACAGTTTAGACTGTGTGAATGATAAATGATTCTCTGCCCTCCCCTCTCTAAACGTGGGTTTACATTCTCTGGAAGTGTATTACACCGTCTAACCCCGCCCACAGCCTCAGCTCGACCTTCAAAATGTTTCTAAGTCAAAATGAACCTTCCAAAACTACTGTGTTGTGGTGCGCAGGTGCTACTAATACCATTAATGATGCCTCTGTCCCATAAGCCGTAACAGTAGTCTAATTTCCATCTAAATGTAAAGAAATGTTTCTGAAAATCTGCAGCAGAACATGCAAACTAAAGTGCATTTTCATCCACTACTGTGAAATATTAGATAATTTTACCATTCGGATCCTGTTTGTGTCATGTATCAAGTTGACTTACAGTCTTCCCGTTGACCCATTTATCAATGTTTCCATTGCACTTGATTTACCAAGTTTTCAAACTCACCCAAGAGTAATTTCCACTGAGGTTTTTATGTGATACGCAAACTAAAAATGTAAATCAAAACATGTGGCTGGAAACACACTTAGTGTGACAGTGAGCCAGCACACACAGTGCCAGGACCCTGAAACTGAAGCAGCTAAATGGAATTCAGCCCTGATTGTTTTTAATATTTACACCAGTGCTGTGAAAAAAAGTCTACAGCTGTGATTGTTTGAGGGTGTTTTTCATCAGTGGGGGTCTGTAATGTTAGCGCATTAAAGCTGGACGTTAACTGTACGTAATATTTATAGCCTCTTCACTAGTAACTGATACAGATGAGGGCGAGTCACTAACCATGATGGGCCAATATACAGTATCACAAATAACATTGTAAGCACATGGCAGCTCACTCTACCAGCCATCCTATGGTTTTTAATGAGACCATCTCCATTTCCTATTCCTCCTCTCTGCCCCTTCATCCTCCCCTTCAAGTCCTCCTCCTCCTCCTCTATCTCCACCTCCTCTTTTCATCCAGAGAAGCCGCTGCCAACTCGCGAAACCTAACTCACCGTCCTTTCATAACAACAAACCTGTTCCCTCTCTCTCTCCCCGCCTCTTCCCCCTGAGCCTAAAGTCTTTCTCTCCCTCTTTTCTCTTTGTCCAGATTCTTTCAACCCCCCCCCCCCCCCCCCCCCCCCCCCCCCCCCCCACCCTCCCCACCCCTCTCTCATTTTTCTGCCTCTCTGTCTCTAGTGCTGGTGGTTGGTAGGCTTTACAGCACCATTGTTCTGGTATCCGCACATTTCCGGAGACTGTCGCTTACAAAGGCTTCGGGAACACACTCTCGCACTCCCACTGCCTGATGCCAGCCCTCACCTGCCCACACACACACAGAGACACACACACATCTGAGGAGAACGTCAGTTGTTCGCCAAAAAAAAACACATTCCTACACACACACACACACACACACAAACCTCTAAGAAAGGTGAATTACAGAGGATTTACCCTGATCCTCTTTCATGTGTAGTTCTGTTCATTCCCAATCCCTTGCTTCCGCCCTGCCTTCCCTCCTTTTGCAGAAATGATGATGAGTCGCTCCCTCCCCCGGTTGAACTTAATCACATCACTTAATGAAAAGTAATTTGCTAAATGACACTCAAAAGCAATTACTGAGGGCGAGAAAAAAACCTATATTATCGTGGTAGTGTTGTAAAAAGCTAAAAAAAAAAAAAAGATTTGTTGCTAAAAATTAAATTTGCTTAACAATATCTCTGCAGGTGCACTTGTGCGCGCGCACACACCAGCTTCCTACAGGTCCTCCTTCCACCCCCACCCCCAGAGGAGAATAGAAATCGAAAGTGAAAAGAAGAGAGGAGGCACTGCTGCTTCTTTTGTCCCTGTGATCAGCCTCAGAGAGCTTTCACTCCCTCTTTCTCTCAAACACACACACATACATACATTCACACACGCACCAATTAACCTCGTCTCTGACCTGGGGGTTTAGGCACAACCTTTAACCTTGGAGCTCGTCCTCAGAGGCGTCAGGAGTCTGAACGGACAGCTCCCTGTCTCTATAATGACACACACTTCATGTCAGACAGCCTTGTTCTCCTTTCCGCTCTGAAACACATCCTTGTCCTTATCATTTCCTCTCCTGATTTTCCTCTAATGCCCTCTTAGCTGGTCCTATCTTACTTTCTCCCCAGACACTTGAGTCTCTCCACAACTCTCAGAGGTTGCAAAGATGTTCTCTTACAACTCTGACACTGTTCCTTTTACTGAGTCTCTATACTTCTATTATATTCTATAAATACTTTCTTAAAGATGAATGGGCTTCTGAGATGAATGCTGAGGCACAAGATGAGTTTTGGAATGAGATGAAACCAGATATTATGATACAGATTTTTTATGTTGGGGCGTGATTTAAATAATGGCTGAGCAAGATGCGTTCTTCTGAACTTATTTTAAGATATTTGAGATCTATTTAGATCTTTAGATCTAAAGGGGTCAGCCCGTCTTTATCTTTAGATGGATAGGTTCACAAGTGTTCTAGTCTGTCTTATTCAATTCAATTCACTCGTTTTTATAGCGAATATAATTCATAACAGACTTTACCTCATTGTACTTTTCATAGAGAAGATTTAGACCGTGCTCTTTGTAATAGTATTACCAGAGAGCCAACAGTTCCCACCATGATCAAGCAGTATTGTAATAATAATATAGGCTATCATGTATTAGCAAAAAATAATGTAATTTCTGTGTAGATTCCATTGTGCTTGTTCATTCTAAAGCACAGATGATGCTCATATAAGCCCCTGAAAAGTTTAAATCACATGTCTCTATAACATATAAATATGTAACTACGACAGTTATAAAACATCTTCAGCTCATAAAAAGTTTAACAGTCAAACACTCTGCTTTATCAGGACTGTATGGTGGTGTTTTAATCAGTTTTAAATCAAACAACCCTCCAACTATCATCAGACTGAGATTCAGCTGTTGCTAAATCCTGATTGGACGTGACAGCGCGGCCCTGTTGGCCAAAGGGGTTAAGGGACTGACCATGAACTGCAGTGTCCCCTGTTCACGTCCGGCTGGAGGCCGGAGACTATGGTCGTTCCCACTTCTCTCTACTCTCATTCCCTTTCATGTACCCGCTTTTCACTGTCAAATAAAGGTTTAAAATGCTCCCCAAAAAGCATGACATCATCGTTTTCCAACTCCGCCCCTCCCACTTGTAACCAGTGATAAGACCACAGAGAAAAACACAAATATCCAGAAACAGTACTATTTTTTTTTTTTCATGCAGGATGCCATCACTCGTCATCTTCGCTTTAATGCCTTACGTCTTGATTTTTGAAATGGGGAAACTGAAAAATAACTCTGACCCTGCCACTCCTTACCACTGCGTTCTCTGGATGTAGGCTATCCATGCATTGAAGCGCGATCTGATGTTTTGGGGGTTTTAAGCTACCTGACAACAACAACATCAACAACAACAACAACAACAGTGTTGAAAATGAACTACAAATGAAAAGGAGACAAAAACTGGGGAAAACCTGCCATTGCTGCTGCGTGTCCTGAAAACTACCTCAGAGCTTTGTCAGCCGTCATAAAGGGTTGAGACACCCTGGTTGCTAACAGCAGGCACTAATAGACTTTAATTGGAGGAATGAGCCCATTGTCTTCAGCTCCAGGGAACAACGCTTTAGGAAGCATTTTATTGATGGCCATTACTCAGATACATCTTTAGCTCACTTGTAGTAGTGCAGGTGTCAGACAGCAATACTGATGACTTTTCAGTGTCATTTACTGAATTAAAATGAGTTAATAAGAACAGATTTAGTGAAAAGAAGCCTTATTTTTCTTTCACAGCGTGGTATGTGTTATACTTTTTAACTTTGTTCAGTTCCCACGTACATGCACATGCAGGACTGGACACACAAATACATCCAGAGGGGTCATGAGCAGCGCTGGAGGTGTGGAGTGGGTGTCTCTATTTGCGGATTCAGCTGGGCTGTTTTAGGAGGACCATAAACAGAGCAACACCACCCACAGAGAGAGCGAGGGGCGACCCCAGAGACCGGGAGAGCACCAGGGGCCCTAAAAAAGACACATCAGTTATCTTATCTCTGTGCGGGGAGACGCAGGGGCCAACACTCCCATCAGCCTTGCATCCGACGTGTTTAGGCTACTGTTTCTACCAGAGCTTTTTCTGCACTGTGTTAAACTGCTGTGTTAAACACGGAATAAAAGAATCAGAGATGTTACTATAAAGTCTGCTCTGGAAGGTAATGAGACTGACAAGGAGACAGATTTAAGGAGCGCAATCGCATAAATATATTTTATAAAGTTTCTTATAGCCTTTAATGGGACTCTCATATTTGCTTGTTTCTTCATCACTGGAGAGTTAAATACATGAAACTGTGAAATGGGCACACACAAAGCGGTTTTGTATAAGAAAACAAATGCATTTTCAATTTAGGTGCACTAAGGTAAAAGAAGTGAATAGATGTTTCTTTTTCCCGCCCATGTCACTGCAAAAATATTAATCCTAAAGGACAAAGTTGCCTCTTTTCCTGTTTTAAAATCCATTTTAAGTTGTAAGCAAGTGAACATTTCTGCCAGTGGGTTGAGACAATACCTCTTTTCAAAGCTTTCTCACTTGCAGACACCATCAGGAACAAGTGGCAGGACCTTGAAACCATTTCCAATAAAATATCTCTGCTACAGATTCACATTTTTTTTAAACGTGTCTCAAGTAAAACACTTCTTCAATGTAGCACTCACAGGCTTAACATGAATATATAGCCTAAGCTCCACATTTTCCAGAGACTAATCAAAGTAAGCCCAGTGACCTGGAGACAGTCCTGAGCCTTCACTGAATCACTTCTGAGGATTCGTTATGGAGTAGAAAATATGGATTGACTAGAACAGTCAGTCTACTTACCGCAAACGAGCATTAGGAGTGACGCTTGCATCTCCGAGCGCGCATCTACCCGCGGTGCTGCAGGCAACCTGCGGGACGCAACAGTCAGTGTTGAAGCGAACAGCGAACACACCACAGACAAATTACACAAGCACCCATAGAGTTTATTTATCAATGAGATTTTTTTTTTAAACACGTAAAAGTTGTAGACCATGCAGACGAGTGCACCCGAAGGTTGGTTAATTTTTTCCCACTGGAGGTCCCCAACGCATGGTTCTGGGGCACCCAGGGGACCTTGCGTGTTTTCCGTCTGTTTTCAAATTCACTATCTCTTTCCACTGGTGTGCTCCTCTGTGCTGGTCAAATCTGCCCAACATCTGCTCAAGGTGTTAATCTATCTGGTCGTCTTTTCCCTCAAAAAGTTAGTCATCTAATCACAAAGCGAGCCCACACTCACCGTGTCAGATGTTCGCTTCTGTGTCGTGTAATTCAGTCTCCCTCCTGGTCCACTTGGATGGTGGGCCAAACACTACCACACACTTGCTGCGGAGTTGCAGGACAGATGCGGGGCTGAGCAGCGTGAATGCGACGAGGAGCCCTCAACTCCTGGGTCTCTGAGTTGGAAACCCCGAGCTGGAGTCCCGGAGCGGAGCGGGGCAGGCAGGCGGTCCCGCCGACTGTGTGGTCGCTGGTTCGAATCCCCGGGTGGGCGGATACAGGAACCCTTTTTTTTTTTATGGAGTTTCTTTTTTAGCATGCTTTAGTTCCATGTGGCACACCAACATTTTTAACCTGACCACATTTTTTTTTGTTTTAACAATAAGCATCTTGCAAAATGTTGAGGGGTCCATTTAAACAGCAAGGTCCAGATTTGTCTCCATTAAAGTGAAATATTACACGTCATTTTAATGGGCATGAGCGATGTGTAAACGAAAATAAATAAAACATAGGCCTATAAAATAAGCATGCAACATTGTTTAAAATATAATTAATATTCCCATGTGAAACACTGAATATGTTTATGTGATGCCCTGGAAATGTCTCTCTAAACACATACTAAGGTAACAGATGCTGCCTGGTTACTCAGATAGTGTGTTATGCAGATGCAGGTGCTTATTGGATGTGTGTACAGATGTTAGCCCCCTTTTTCGCTTGAAATAAAGTTCTTAAAATGTAAAAAAAATAGCCTATCAAAATGTATATTTGTAGGCCCAGTACAAAAACAAAACAGATAAACAAAAACATAACAGAATAAAATAAAACAACTAAAGGTCAGCCCCAGTCAGTGATGGTCAAATTCATAGCTGTTATGAGCGTTGTTGAATTATTGACACTGTAAATTTACCACTGAAAATAACTAAAAATGGCCAAAGAAAATCAACTGAGTGGCTTTTCAGGTTGAGTTTATAACTGTTATTTCAAAAATATCATGACTTTGCTCTAAGTTGAGAAGACCATCAAGGAGTTAAAAGTAATATTTTAAACCACAGAGGATACAAGCGTTTCCAACGCCTGTATAAAAGGGGGAACCACTGTCACAATTAAGGGCCACCACCATGGCCTAATCTAGAAGCACTGCTGTAGGAATATTTCAACATTAATTAACATCAATGTTTTGGGGGGAAATTGGGATAATTAGAATTTTTTTTAAAGGACAGGTGGCTCTCATATCCATGCTGCAGACAAGATGGTTGATTTCAGCAATATTATCATACATCATATTTCCTAAACATGTAAAACTGCTGCAATATAAAGCAGCTCACAGGCATAATAATATTAGTTTAAAGACTAACAAAACAACATTGCATGACAGTGATGACATGTTAATAGATGTGTTTGATATTATTGGACACAAATTTAGCGGGCTCATTACAGTCTTGCTTTGAAAAGTTTTCCTCTCTAAACCCACCGCATGTTTTCCAACGAGCCCGTCCGTGTCTGGGAGCAGGAATGCGCGCTCCCTGCTGGACGGATTAGATTCCCTTTCATTGCACCCAATGAGCAGCCCGTGGCCGCGCACAGATCTCAGATCCCCTGCACGGTCTCAAAACATCAGCCTTATCCAGCAGGTGGTTGGGACGATTTCCATTATAATTTACAGTCATGCAGTGGGAAACAAAGTTCAGGGGAAAAAACATTCATGTAGCTTCAACTTGACCCAATTAATTAATTAATCTTCTATAGCATTACGTTTTTGTAACTAAATATATGAAACGCAATCTATCATATTTTACATGTTACAGTACATTTGATCATATCTGTCTTTCTGTCTATCTGATGTGTACAGGTGTTCAACAGAACAAAGCCTGGTAAACCTCTGTCAAATTGCACATTCCCTGTGCAGGCTAAAGGACAGTCTCTCTTTGTTAGAGCTCAGGATCCAGTGCCAGAACCCAAACAGAGAATAGCAGAGCTCCTTCATACTGAGAACAACAGGGTAATGAACGGAAGCAGACATAGAGTGAATGAAACACTGGTACTATATGCTAAGGAACCTGTGACCTCCACTGCTTTAAGTGTGCTGGGACTCATGTGAGTCCACCAACCTAGAGAAGAGTGATAAATAGTGATGAAAAGCAACATAACGTTCTTACTTATAGGCCTTCAATTTTGAGGTACTTGTACTTTGCTTGAGTATTTCCATTTCATGTTACTGTACACTTCTACTCAACTCGATTTCAGACAGAAAAATTCCTATACATTCATTTGACAGCCATATATATATATATTATTATTATTGTTATTATTATTATTATAAACTGCAGGGCATTGTTTAAAATGAAACCAGTTTTTGGCTTGTAATCCTCTTACATAAAAGCTGTGTCCAATATCACATTTCAGTTGTTACCACCAAAGACTTATTTACCTTCTCAACTTCTTAAATGGTTTCATTTAATAATTTGAGGCCCAAAGAGGTACAATTATTCAATATTTCACAAAAAAAGTCCAAAAGAATGAATACAAATTTTCTTCAACAGAACTTTTGTTTTCTCTTCTTTCCTACCCAATTAGTCATCACAAGACCCCTCAGATTTATCGTGTGGCCTTTTGGAGAGGGGCTGACCCCAAGATTGGGAACCACTGAACTGGCTACTTAAGTTGTTAGACGTGAAATAACTTAACTCAACTCAACTTTCACTGAAAACAAAACTGAAAAATACTTCAAAACTCTATAAAGCTGGGGGGGAACTGCAGATTCAGGTGGGGTCTGTGGGGTCATCACTAAGTGACCCTTTTCACATACAACACAGCATTGCTTATTAGCGATGGATTCATCACTAATAAGCATATATGTACTGCAAATTTGCAATACATTACAATACAATTGCAATTGCATATACAATGATATTGCAAATATTATGCACACATGATCAGACAAACAAAACTCATAATGTGATGAATTTACTGTTATTAACTGTTTTTATTTGTTTCCATCATCACACCTTGGAATGAATTTTGCATATTAGAATACTTGTGTATGCATTTATATGTAATTAATCAAGAGTTTTCTTTTGTAATAAAAATAAACACAATTTAATTTTAAAAATCAAACTTTTCTCTTTGTAAATACCATACTAATCTGGTCAAATTACAGCAAAAACATGAAATCTTTTGGTCAAAATAACAAATTTCTGATAACATACTTATTATTTATGAAATCAATTAACATGGCCTATACAATAAAACAAATACTCTCCATAGGTCATCCACTTGTTGTAATACAGTAGCTTAAAGACAAAAACACCATACAGGACAGTGTTGACATCGAGGAGTCAAAAAGTGGTACAGTACATAGACAGAGGAAGGCATTTCTGTGATTTAACACTTGACAGGTAATGTGTAAAACTTGATATATCAGGGAAAGAATGGAGGTACCGAAGGTTTTCATGTGTGATGTGGTTTTTCTCTCCCGGTCACAGCATCAACCAAAACTCTGCTCTGGACTACAGCAGCAGCAAATGGTAAACAGGGAACTGTA
Organism: Micropterus dolomieu; assembly: GCF_021292245.1. Classification (NCBI taxonomy): domain Eukaryota; kingdom Metazoa; phylum Chordata; class Actinopteri; order Centrarchiformes; family Centrarchidae; genus Micropterus; species Micropterus dolomieu. The sequence goes on along the minus strand of NC_060157.1, from coordinate 26,600,572 downwards.
TCACCCTCACACACAGTTACTGTACTTCTGCACTTGTTCCCGGATGTCATCCCGCACCACAGTAGCGTTTTCCTTCAGCTCATCCAGCTCCATGCGCTGCTTCTGCATCCGCTGCTCGTTATTCTTGAACTTTTTCTCCAGTTCTGCAAACACAGGGAGTAAGGAAGAGGTCAAAATGGGCAACAGCAGGGGAATATGTACATGTGAATACCATCAAGGTTAATTAAAGTATCCACTAGAATCATAAGGTACCAAGTAAGCATTCTAGATGTTCTCATGACGTAAGATAAGACATCTCGTAATTTGTATGATAGGATTTCTCCCACATGGCAAGGTGCAGAACAGCGTGAGCATCAATGCAGGTGCATCAAAACTAACACATGCTCTCCAGTGCACCATGATTTATTCATCAAACACTTTGGGCCATCTTGTCTTCATGCAGTAATGTCCTGTTGTTGACAGCTGCTTTATTTAACCAGAAACAATGAAACGTAACCCCAAACAGTCTCGGATGCAACCCTGCTGAAGGCAATGTTGTCAAAGATGTGAATAACCTATAGTGTACTGTTGTGTTGTGCAACATATTTAAATTTTGATGGACTAGTATAAAATAATGTCAATCACAACTTGCAAGCGGTTTTAAAAAATCAGGAGTGTTTGTGTTTCTAAAAATTCTATAACCCATTAACATCCATTAACAACCCATTATCAACTAAATTTCTTTCTTTCTTTTAGCAAATGAAAGCACATTTTTGGCGGCTTAAACGTGCACAAAAACTCACGAAACTTTGCACAAAATGCAGTTGCGGTGTCATATGTTTTCGTTCGAGTTTTTTGTGGCAGATGTATCATGTCCAGACCTACAAAAAAGCCTCTGGTAGTGATGCCCTAAACCCAACAGGAAGTTGTCCATTTTCATTCTTGGCGATTTACAGGTTCCAAGCTTTAACAAACTCCTCCTACAGAATTGATCCGATCCATGTCCAATTTTTGCTTTGCAAGCTAAAAGCGAAGACGATGAAACGTCGGGCTATCTCTGAGTTTTCATCAAAGTGTGGGTCCGTGCCGTCAAAAATCAATGAATCGCCATGAAACATTTGCATATTTGAGAAGAGTCCCACACTGAACGCATCTACAAGCCAATATTCAATCAATGTCAAAGGGCCACCTACTGGCAACAGGAAGTAAGCTCTTTGTGATAAGGATCATTTGATTTACTTGAATTTTTCACAGTGTGGTCCACACTTGATGTTGTGGTTCACAACATATAATTAGTGGATGTTCTGTAGCGCCACATAGGGGATACAGGAAGTGACGATTAACTGCTATGTGAGGTGACCAAAACACAAAATAAGTCAATAACTTTATTCAACCTCCCTCAACTTGTGTTCTGTGTCATGTTATCTTCTGTCAATGACTATCTAAAAATGCACACTAGTCCCTGTTCTGTCTTCTCCTGGTTGAAATAATAAATGAACCTCAAACCTCGGTACACATAGGCAATGCAAATAACAAAATCAGTAGTATGTCTTTAGCCAAGCGTTTTTTGGTGTAGTCTTATCCCTAAAGCCACGTTTGGTTTTTAGCTTCCTTTGTTTACATTCAGTAACATAAGAAGGCCACAGAGAGGAGACGTAGTGCAGAAGCTGACAGTGGGCAGTGGTCTGAACTTCTTTCGGTTCAGAGAGGAGTTCTTTTAATTTACACTTTTAAAAAAATGCTGAATTAGCTATTAGCAGTTCCTTTTTGCAGTATACCCATGAATACAGAGACAACTATAACTGGATTGCTTTTTTAGATGTAAACTGAAATACATGATGATTCTCAGGGAAACAGTTTATTCCACTTTCCTCCATACATTATTTCATCAATCAAAGCCACCACCTTATATGCAAGGGATTTCCTCACACTCCAATCATACTAAATTGTAAACAATGGCTAAAGTGTACTTTACATAATGAAAAGAACACTTCAGATACTCACTGCTGAGTTGTTCTATCCCCTTGCTGGCTTTATTGAGGAGGTCTTCTGCCTCCTTCTTCATATCCTTGACCTTCTGGTCGATGTCACTCAGATCTCCAGACCCAAGAGAGTCCAACTTCATCTTCAGCTCATGGTACCGTCTCTCTGTGTCATTGAGGCTCTGGTAGATGACAAAATATTGTTAGTTTTGAATTCACTTCGTTTATTGAAAAAAAATATCCTGATATTGTCCACAATGTTTACTTCCTTTTATGTATTTTGGGACAAAAACCACAAACACAACTTGCGGTCCACATACCTGCTCCAGTGAGGACGCAAGATCTGTGGCGTTGTCCGCCTGTGCCTTGGCGTCCTTTGCCATCTGTCTGTTCTGCTCCGTCTTGTTCCTCAGGGCTTCCACCGCTAAGGAGAGGTTGTTTAAACGCATCATGACATCCATCTGCTTATCCTCCAGCTGCATCAGCCTCTCATCCACCTAGAAGGGAACAAAAAAGTTAAGAATTAAGGGGGCAATTGGGGAGATATGGGAGAATGTAGTATGTTCACATCATGTTGAAACCTTCAGTTTTACACATTACACAGATATGTTATCACACACCAACACACAGCCAATTTACAAGCGTCCTGTACCTCAGCTGTAGCATTCCTTGTGCTGTTCAGGTTGTTGTGGGCCTCTTTCAGGGCTGCATTTGCTTTCTCTATGGCTTTTTCAGACACATCCAATGCCTGCTTGGTATTATTGGCTGCATCTTTCACTCCCTCTGCTCGGCTCCTGCACAATGCCACGAGAAATTAGACAGATGAAAAAGCTTATTGTTATAGTCCTTAGTAATGAGTATATGTTGTGATCAGAGTAGGAAAGATGATTTTTTAGCATTTGAACACCAACACAAAGACGCTTCTACTTTAAAATAAATAGATAAATGCCCACAGGAGTGACACCCCCAAAACAAAACCCCAAAATTTAAATATATGGTACAAAAAGGAAAAACAAATAAAGGTCGTACAGCAATGTAGATTGTACTTTACAGATCAAACAGTCCCTACAATCCTTAGATATAATACTGAGTGACCGAGAAATGTTAGCATTTATTTGGAGTCTTGTTTCTGGCCACCCAACAATATTCACTCCACCAGCTCCTGAGGGAAATATCTGGCTCTTTAGCTGCCAAATGCTCCTCCAAATTCACTATATAGCCACTAACTTTGGGGACTTTTTCCCCCTTTTTTTGGATAGGAAAGTGGCTAACAGGAGGAGACAAGGGAGAGAGAGATGGGGACAAGCAGCACAGGGCCGCAGGTCAGACTGAAACCCAGGCTGCTACAGTAAGGAGTCAGCCTTGTACCTGGGCACTCAACCAGAAAAACCTGAATGAGTTTTTACATTTTTATTTAGTTATAAAATCTTTAGACTTTAATAGCTTTCAGCAGCTTCCTGCGCATGTTCAAAACTATCTGCACATTTAAAATCTCTCCCACATATCTGTGTTCTCTGACATGCCCAAAAAAAAGTCATAATATTAAGAGACTAACGTCATCATTTGATGAGAAGTCTACCTGTCCTATTCTCTGCTGTGCATCATTAATCCGCCAGTGTGGGACTGCATGTTGCATGTGAAACCGAAAGTAACTGAAACACTTGTGATCAGGCAGAAATCTCACCATAAACCCACACACGTTAACCTCAGCAGCTTACAGTCCAAAACAGAGCTTGGCTTCAGTTTTTAGATGTTTATGTTGCAAAACTCTACCTGCTACGTTACCACTCGTCACAGCTGTCTGGACTCACAGCGCGAGCTGTATCGCTGGTATGGCATCAGCTGGGCGGAGTTGATTCGCTCCCCAAGTCTATCTTAAAAGTTATACATTTGTATTTCACTGTGTGAGGAAATACACTCACCTAAAGGATTATTAGGAACACCATACTAATACTGTGTTTGACCCCCTTTCGCCTTCAGAACTGCCTTAATTCTACGTGGCATTGATTCAACAAGGTGCTGAAAGCATTCTTTAGAAATGTTGGCCCATATTGATGGATAGCATCTTGCAGTTGATGGAGATTTGTGGGATGCACATCCAGGGCACGAAGCTCCCGTTCCACCACATCCCAAAGATGCTCTATTGGGTTGAGATCTGGTGACTGTGGGGGCCATTTTAGTACAGTGAACTCATTGTCATGTTCAAGAAACCAATTTGAAATGATTGGAGCTTTGTGACATGGTGCCTTATCCTGCTGGAAGTAGCCATCAGAGAGATGGGTACATGGTGGCCATAAAGGGATGGACATGGTCAGAAACAATGCTCAGGTAGGCCGTGGCATTTAAACAATGCCCAATTGGCACTAAGGGACCTAAAGTGTGCCAAGAAAACATCCCCCACACCATTACACCACCACCACCACCAGCCTGCACAGTGGTAACAAGGTATGATGGATCCATGTTCTCATTCTGTTTACGCCAAATTCTGACTCTACCATCTGAATGTCTCAACAGAAATCGAGACTCATAAGACCAGGCAACATTTTTCCAGTCTTCAACTGTCCAATTTTGGTGAGCTCTTGCAAATTGTAGCCTCTTCTTCCTATTTGTAGTGGAGATGAGTGGTACCCGGTGGGGTCTTCTGCTGTTGTAGCCCATCCGCCTCAAGGTTGTGCGTGTTGTGGCTTCACAAATGCTTTGCTGCATACCTCGGTTGTAACGAGTGGTTATTTCAGTCAAAGTTGCTCTTCTATCAGCTTGAATCAGTCGGCCCATTCTCCTCTGACCTCTAGCATCAACAAGGCATTTTCGCCCACAGGACTGCCGCATACTGGATGTTTTTCCCTTTTCA
>NC_060157.1:26572724-26595660 GCF_021292245.1 Micropterus dolomieu | reverse complement strand
ACAGTGAACTCATTGTCATGTTCAAGAAACCAATTTGAAATGATTGGAGCTTTGTGACATGGTGCATTATCCTGCTGGAAGTAGCCATCAGAGGATGGATACATGGAGGCCATAAAGGGATGGACATGGTCAGAAACAATGCTCAGGTAGGCCGTGGCATTTAAACGGTGCCCAATTGGCACTAAGGGGCCTAAAGTGTGCCAAGAAAACATCCCCCACACCATTACACCACCACCAGCAGCCTGCACAGTGGTAACAAGGCCTGATGGATCCATGTTCTCATTCTGTTTACGCCAAATTCTGACTCTACCATCTGAATGTCTCAACAGAAATCGAGACTCATCAGACCAGGCAACATTTTTCCAGTCTTCAACTGTCCAATTTTGGTGAGCTCTTGCAAATTGTAGCCTCTTTTTCCTATTTGTAGTGGAGATGAGTGGTACCCGGTGGGGTCTTCTGCTGTTGTAGCCCATCCGCCTCAAGGTTGTGCGTGTTGTGGCTTCACAAATGCTTTGCTGCATACCTCGGTTGTAACGAGTGGTTATTTCAGTCAAAGTTGCTCTTCTATCAGCTTGAATCGGTCGGCCCGTTCTCCTCTGACCTCTAGCATCAACAAGGCATTTTCGCCCCCTTTTCACACCATTCTTTGTAAACCCTAGAAATGGTTGTGCGTGAAAATCCCAGTAACTGAGCAGATTGTGAAATACTCAGACCGGCCCGTCTGGCACCAACATCCATGCCACGCTCAAAATTGCTTAAATCTACTTTCTTTCCCATTCTGACATTCAGTTTGGAGTTCAGGAGATTGTCTTGACCAGGACCACACCCCTAAATGCATTGAAGCAACTGTCATGTGATTGGTTGATTAGATAATTGCATTAATGAGAAATTGAACAGGTGTTCCTAATAATCCTTTAGGTGAGCGTAAATGTGTTACTTGACAATGCGTGAAAAATATTGTCACAATTTAATATCGCCAGATCTCGTAGCGTGAGATCTCATCACACCCTTAGTAAATAGTAATGTTTGCCCCTAACACACCCTTCTAACAGTTAAACATGCAACATTAACATTAAAAAATATAAGTTAGTTCAAGGGTGCAGGAGACATTTTTCCTTATGTTTCAGATGATAACGAGCCCAGAGAGCTGTGCAGGAGCAGTATGTTCAGGATCATGTGGTTTGTGTTGTTTGATGGAGGCTTATGAAACTCATTCTCATTATGTTTACCACTAATGGGGTTCATGATATCGGCAGCTTATAAGTTTAGTACACAGGCCAGAAGCCATTATGTTTAATTAGTTCCAGTGACTCAGAGTGTTAACGCTGGCTTTGTTAATGACGCTGCTATCTGTCAACAACTAAAGTGCCTGCTGCTGATAACTGGTGAGATTACCGCAAAATCTGTTGAAACACTTTATCCGGAATAAGATTTAGATTGTTAAGTGTTGTTAAGTGTGATGCTGATGTTAGGGAAGATCAGCTAAGAAATGCTGCAGCTATCCTGCTAGATTTGTTTTTATGTGCCCAGTTATTTCCCAGGCAATCCAATGGAGTCTTGTTTTCAGAAACCTCTCTGTGGACTGGGTTTGTTTCTTCAATAGTCCATTTACATATATACCGTGTGCTCTGTGGATCATCCATTCATTTGTATTGCACTGGGCAGTGATTCTGATAAGTGCTGTTGCTGTAGAATTTTTAAATGCTTTTTAATGCTGTAAGCACCACACACTTTCTTTGGAGGCAGAATTCCCAGACACATATACTGTATCTCAAAACCTGTACAAAAAAAATAACATCTACAAAAGGTTTTTTTATATAATTTGGGTGAACTGACCTTTTACCGGTGGACCGGTAAGAAAAGCAGTGCAGTGTTTAAAGAGAGAAAAAAAGCTTTGCCTCTTTGAATCCCCCAAAACACACATCTGTTGCCATATTGTGATATTAACCCGAATAACATAAGATGTGTTTTAACAGTGGGGAGAGGTTAAAACACTCAGCCGGCAGCTTGTGGCAATGTTTTAATAGTATTTCTACAGTAGAAATTCATCTGTTTTTAATTATGTAAGCAGCTGCTGGTGTCTTAAAGTTCTGATTGTGGGTGGCTGTGTTTTATCAGAGGTTTTAAGATTTCGTTTGTGCTGTTCCATAGTACACACTGAACACTGATTCACAGTAGTGTCTACTATCATGGATCTTTGCTGATTACTGAACTATAATGGATAAGCTGATATAGCAGTCCAATCTTTGATCACTTTTAATAATAATTTTAATTTGTAATAGACATAGCGCAATGGGAAATAGGCCATACTCAATGTAGTTTTGGAGAGGCCTCTGTGTGTGTGCTCCAGGTCCCTCCACCAGCTGCAGCCGTGCAAACTGTGGCTTTTACGCTCGCTCTAGTATTTATGGACCAATGTTGGTGCTGAAATGTGGAGAAAAGCCTGACATTCAGGATGTGTTCTGAGTGTGGATGTAGCCTTCGCAGTATAACCCTCATAACTTAATTTTTATTAAACTGTGGCCTGGCTTCCTTATATTTGACATAATATTTGTTTGGGCAGGGTAAGAGTGACAGGCACAGCCTTAATGCTTCCTCTGACAGCAATCAAGACACTTTGTGGGAAATGTGTTTTTTAAAAAAGGACTTACTTGGCATCTTTAGCTTTGTCGAGCAGCTCCTTGGCTTTGCTGATGTGCTGCGATGTTTGGTTGATGATCCCCTCAAAGCTGGAGAGATTGGAAAGGCTGTCCTTTATCTGCATGATCATTTTGTCCAGAGCGGTACTGTTGAGCGGCAGGGTGATCGCCAGGACCTGCAGAGCCACCTTCTCTATGCTCTCTGGATCGGCTCCCTCCTCTGGACAGCACAAGGGAGGAAGGAGAGAAAGAAAAAAAATGAAAATGATTTCTGCCAGAGCAGATATCCTGCTGCAGTTGAACTAAAGTTAGACCTTTAAAGTGACATAATAAGAGAGTGACTTCAATAACAATTCACTTCATTCAAAGCAAAGATTACCAGTTAAAACAACATCAATATACCCATGAGGAAATCTCTGATCTTCTTGATGAAGTCTTTGAGCTTCTTGTTGTTGTTTTCAAAGTGGTCCTTCTTCTTCTGGGCTTTCTCCAGCATGTTCATCGCCTGGTTCTTCACGTCCTGTGTCAGAGAGGCTATATCCTGGAGCTGGACACAGGGAAACAGGACATCAAGTCAACAGAGAAACTTCATACTTTATAGTCTCCAGTCATGGCACGTAAGAAGATACACCGTCACTCCTAAAAACCTTCAGCACCTTTCTCGCCACGGTCTGCAGATCCTCATTGGCAGCGTTCAGACTGTCGGTGACGTTCCTGGCATGATTCAGTGCTGCTACAGAAGCGCTTACTGTCCCGTTGCATCCCTCTCCTCCACATACACGATTTCCCTGATTGTCACGGCAACCGGCACCGCCGCATCGGCTGTCTGAGCAGCTGCCGTTGACACCGGCATTGGAATGACCACCACATACCTGGAGGAAGCCACAAGCGTTATCGTTCACATGAAATGATTGTGTCAATGGAACGAGACAATAAACAGAAATACATTCCAAAATAATTAGAAACAACAACATCAAGTGTTTTTCAATATTTTTGGATTGAAGATTTTAAAAATCAATATTCTGTGTCAGCTACTGAAAGTAACCTACACTTTCATAAAGTTAGAAAATAAAAAACTTTAAGAGTAAAAAATATTCCACTGCAAGCCGGGACTACAGTGTGATAACTCATGCTATGAAGTCAAATCAAACTGCTACATAAGAATCTGTTAAGTTTAAAGGTTTCACATTAACATGTACTGATGAATTATTTATGTTTATGTTTATATTATTTATTTATTTAAAAAGTTGGCATGTCAATCACATCATAGCTGAGCCATTTCTGTATTATTATCATTATTTAATTCTTTCATTTCATTTGGAAAACAAGACGTCGTTTCTGAAGTGAGTAATCAAAAAAACAAGCAAACCAAAACCGTTTGTTTGTTTGGATTTTGTTATTGTGTATTTCCATGTTTCTTTACCATGGAGAAGTACTACTAATGACAAATATTAACCTTCACTCACGGGTTCACCATTGACGATGTTGTGTTGTCCATTTATTACTAATGGAACTGCTTTAATGACTTGTGTCCACTAGATGTCAGTGTAGGGTCATAAAGCTATATGGTATTCATAAACTACAAACTGGACAAATCTGTATTGTAGTGCATCACAGGAGAAGTGTACACATTGAGAAGAACAAAAATTCACATACAAAAAAAAATTCTATTGACAAACACTATTTCTGGCCAGTCTAATACATTTTGGTCTCTCTTTCGTTCATAACACAGGCTGCTGTAATTACTGATGAACCTGATAGTAAAGATCATTACCAGTACTCCTCCAACAAAATCACTTAAATGCTATAAAATTTTGCTCAAATTAAAATTTTAAATTGCTTTACAAAATAAAAGGTTTCTCGTTTATTAGATTATCCACCTCAAGATGATGCAAAATCTAAATTTTCTGATTCAATGTATAATAAAAATGAATGGATGATAAACAAGCCCAATACAAACTGGCAAACCAGACTCTTATGGAACATTTTCAACATGAGATTAATACTGTACCCATCAGACCCATCATGGCAGACAATCAAGTGGATACATTAATGAAATGATAAATGAATGAAACCTCCTACACTGCCTACCTTGTGACTGAGGTGGTGGGTCTTCTTATTTAGGTCGTGGGCTTTCTGCTGCAGCTCGTTTAATGATTTGTTCTGGGCAGCCAGAGCACGGAGGATCTGGTCTTTTTTGGCATCCAGCAGGTCTTCAGTGAGACCGCGGGTTTCTTTGGACTGTTCCACAGGACTGGCAGGACCGGACACTGAAGCGTTGCATTTCTCCTCAGCCTCCACTGACTCCTGATAGTACTTCTTCACTTTGTCAAACTGATCTGTGAGGAAACAGGAGCAAGTTTATAACGTTTCAGAATTCAGTAGCTTAATTTGGCTTCTGAATGGGATTTAACTGAATATCTTTATTACTTTTAGTCTGCTTTGGTATGCAATCATGAGGTTTTGTATCGTACATATTTTTAATGTGTTTCTGCTGTGCTTACAGAAATCTAACAGCAGGTCCAAACTGTCCTGTCATGTGATATTTTATAAGCTTCACTGACTTGATTGAGTTTGCTACCTGCAAATCCTGAGGTAAAGTAGTCATCCAGCTGGTGTTTTTTTTGCGCCACAGTGGTGTTGATATCCCTCAGCTCTCTCTCTAGGTCACTCAATGTGCGTCTCAGAGCCCCTTCTTCCTCTGCAGTTGTATTTAGCTCTCGGGTGATGGCCATCAGACGTCCGTCGGTCAGGGCGATCTCAGCCCTGCAACACATGGAGCAGGGTATTTCATTAAATATCTAGGCAAGTTGCCGGCAGGTGACAAAACATCTTCGCAAACGTCAATGAACATCCACGCAGATGAAATCATCACCTGAGGTCATCGATGCTCTGTCCAATCAGCTGGTGGATCCTGTCGCTGTCCTCCTTACTGATCAGATCCTGCACTTGCTTCAGCTTCCTCTCCAGCTCTTTGATGCGCGCGTCCCCAACTCCTGGTGTAATCCCGCTATCCAGGATCTTCTGCACGGTATACTGGATGTGCTCCAGGTCCCTTTTCATCTGGCACACCCTATCATCCCACACCTGGAAGCACGGGTGACACTGGACACACTTGGGGAAGACTCCAGTGAAGCTGCGAGCGCATTCATCACAGCGCTTCCCTGCAGCTCCCTCCATGCACTCGCATGCACCTGTTATTCGGTCACACTGGGTCATCGCTGAGCCTTGTGGATGGCAGTTACACTCTGAATGGAATGAGGGAGGACACAGGAGGAGAAGGCAGAGAGAAAATGATGACAGTAGAGTCAATACATTAAATGGATTAGGCTACGTGCCCTACAATATAACCAACATGTGCAAAGAATCACCAAGAGCATTACATTTTTGGTAACAAAAAATTACTAAAATTGCACATGACAATGTTAATTCTAGTTTTACAAACACACTGGTTCACTAGGATAGTGAATCACAAGACTGCTTTGACAGGCCGATCCATCTTTGACCGATTTGAATCTAGGAGGTGTGTTTGGATTGTCGCTGATGTGTGCGAGAGAATATTCATCAAAGCGGAAAAAAAAGAAATTGCCTGTCACCAAAGACTGTGGAGAAAGTTCTGTTCTTGAATAAAAAAACCTCACACTGAAAATAATGCACTTGTTTTCCGATTTATTAATAAGATTGTTACAGCCAGCATAACTGGAACACCCACCACTTATGTTTAGAGATTAATTAATTAAGGACTGAATGCATGGAAGAACTGAGATACAACAATGCCATACAGAATGAGCACTTTTACTTGGATACTTAAGTACAGTCACTATGGAATACCTTTACACCTTTACTTGAGTAGAATTTTGATGACTTTTAATGGTTGTGAAGGAAAATTGTGCTTTATTTAAAGACAATCATTAGCTGACCGTGCAGATGGATGTTGCAGTGATATAGCTGTTGCCCTATGAACCAAAGGTCCAGGGTTCAAATCCTGAGCTGTAGAAGAGCAATAAAATATTCCTCTGGGTTGGGCGTTAACATGTCCATTTTTGCATTTTCTGGTTGTCAGCTTTGTTGCATTACATCGTCTTCACCAGCAGATGGTGGTGTGCATTTTACGAATGAAGCTTCGAGTACTAAACCACTTTAGACACAACTGTGTCGGAAAGCAATAATGCTTCAGAATGCTTCATTTGGCCATCAGTAGTGTAGTAGTGTTAGAAAATCCAGTGGAATATTCAACCTTTGTTAACATGTCTCCTCCTAATTTGTATGCAATCCCCCATTAAACACATACGAAATAAGGAGAGTTTGCAAAAGACAGCATGTGTAACGCAGATTGTGTTACATCTACGCCTGAAAAATAGGCACAAAAAGTTGTCGTCTGTCTCACACATGTTTGATGAAAAACATGCGCTCCTGTTTTAATCCAGCTGTCTAGACAGGCCAGGTAATGGCTCGTGGTGACCTACACTTAACACTGTGTCTGAAAGCATTCTGCGTAGACACAGATGACACAGATGAAAGACTGAGGCTGGTGCTCTGCTAACATGCTGCTCATGCTACGCCTCCTGTGTGGACACGGTGTTAGGGAATCTGGCCTTAGTGTTGCTGTTTCAGTCATACTGAACTGATCGTTATGCTAACAATGCTTGATCACTTCAGAAAAGGTGCCGCGTCCCCTTTTAATTGAAAGGAATGGGGAGTTAATTTCAGTGTGATTGAGCCTGATATACTGTTTGATGTTTTTGCATAAATTCTGCTCTAAATAGAGAACTGACTCATGACCCATGAAAATGTGACACGTAATTTAAAGTGTGCCCATTGCTGTTCAAAAGTGGTATTTAATGTGTAGTAAGTGTCACAACGTCAGTTACCTTGACACTGCACCTGCGGGTCTCCCCAGTGGAACTGCTCGCACTCAGTGCACTGTTTACCTCCAAAGCCTGGACGGCAGTGGCACTGGCCTGTGAACTGTAGAAGACAGAGAGAGACACAGTGGCAAAGACTGAAAAAAGAAACAAGAATTCACACTTAAAGTTATCCGAGTTCACTTTTGCATTTTCCATTTCCAGGCTTTCCGAGGCCTTTGTGCTTCCTCACCATGTTGCAGTGATTTCCCATTGCGTGCTGTGGGTCACAGCCACAGGACTCACAGCCTCGCTGCTGTCCGTAGTTCCAGTGATTGGGAGTACACTGGTCACAGTTGTGGCCCGTCACATTCTCCCTGCAAGGGCAGGCACCAGTCTGCGGGTCACAGTGACACTGTCCATCACCACAAGCAGACTGTATGGTGCCAGCAGTCACACAGGTACAGCCTGAGAAGAGACAGAGAGGAGACAGTATGGTTCCACTCTGTGTCTACATGTTCCACAGCACTGGCAGATGTGCAGACACAATTAATGCTTTTAAAAAACAGTTTAAGACATACTTTTTATCATTTTTTTTTTATGAAATGTTATTTTTCTCGCTCATAAATTTGTCGGTGGTATATTACTGACCTACATTTTAGACATAGAGTTGCCCATCTCCAAGGCAACATACAAGGAATTTAATAATAAAATCTGCATCATCATGTTGGGGGAAAGATAACATAATTTGAGGTTACAACTGGAAAAAAAGTCTACAAATGTACTGTAATATCTGTCTTCATCACTCACGTCTGCAGTCATGGGCCAAAGCGTTGCCATAGTAACCGTGTTGACAGTGGGCACAGGATGGGCCGTCGGTGTGGTACAGGCACTTGAGGCATTGGCCGGTCCTCGGGTCACATGACTCAGGGTCCTGGGTGTCGATGTTGCCGTTGCAATTGCACGGGAGGCACTGCCCACCAGGTTGGCTTGGGTTGCCGTAGTAACCAGGGGCACACTGGTCACAGCGGGTCCCTTAGGAAGAAAAAAACAGAATATGGCAATACAATTAGCTTCAAAATTGCTTTTCACTGACGTCAGACTTCAGTAGAGGTTTGGGTATTGAGTATTTCAGACTATTAATCAGACAAGGCCTGAGTATGTGAACTATATTTCACTGCAGTGTGATATCTTACCAGCGTAGCCTTGTCTGCAGTTACAGATGATCTGGTTAGAGGCGTGGTCAGCTTGACAGGAGTTTCCATTAAAGTGATCTGAGCCGGGGTTACCGGGGCAGGGGCAGGGCCGACAGTGCTCCCCTGAACCAAGCACTGGGCTTCCAAAGAACCCATCCACACAACTGGGACACATGAGTGCGACATTTACCATCATTTTGATGACCAGGGATGAAGTTACGTTGAGTCTGACACTGAGCGATCCCTACCGTTCACAGAGGTGTCCTGCTGTGTAGTCCCTGCAGTCCATACACTCTCCAGTGCGGGGGTCACAGATGTCTGCGTGGCCGTTACACTGACATGGGTTGCAGCTGGGGAAGCCCCACTGGCCTGGTTGGCAGTCTGAGCACTGACGCCCGGTGGCTCCCTGCTTGCACTGGCACTGGCCTGTAACTGGGTCACACTGGTGGCTCACTGAGCCCTCTGAGTGGCAGTCGCAGGCTGGATGACAAAAGGTATTTTATATATTTAATTATTTATTCACTGGTTTCTGTTGTCAATCACTGTGCTTCTGACTGGAATCAGGAACAAAACACACACTGGATCCCTTAAGTGATTCTTTTCTTCTTTGAAAGGGGGCAGGGGTTCAAGGTTTTTTACATGAATAGCCCAGTGGCACACATAACTATAGTATGTGAGAACCAATCACTGCAAAAGGTTCCATCTATGAGACCAGAACCAATGTGATTGGATGACCTCCAGAAAATGACATTTTTCTTGTATACAAAAATGTTTATGTTTAACGTTAAATGGACTGCACTTAATGGACAAAGCATGTTACATTGACCCATTTACACACACCAATGTCGGCAGAGCTTCCATGGCCGCAAAACCTGGGATTAATGGATGACCCGCTCTATATCCTGAGCCACAGCCGCTCCTAATCATCAAAGTTCTGTTTTCACATTTTGTATTGGCAACAGACTCACCAGTGCAGCCAGTCACTCCAAAGCCGAAGGTTCCTGGAGCACACTGGTCACAGAATCGACCCATCACGTTGGGCTTACAACGACACTGACCTCCCACCTTTTCACACTCACCACTGAGCGAGCCCTGGGGGTCGCACTGACAGGCTGTATACAACAAACACAGATAAAAGACAAGGAAGAAAATATCAGTCAATTATTATTTTTAAAAAAGCAAGGATTTGAACTGTCAGTGGGTTTGAAGCCACATCCTCTAAATCTGTGCTTGTTTTGTTGTGTTTCGTCTACTCACGCAGAGCACCGTCATGAATGATTGATGAAATACTACAGATGAGTTTGGAGCACATCTCAGCCAGGTTGGGCATCGGCGTGATCATAAAGGAATCCAGACACATGTAGCGCATCATCTCCTCCCGCCGCTGCTCTGCCTCGGGATCGTTACCTTGGAAACCCGGAAGCTCAGTGTATTTGGGGATCAGAACCAGCTATGGGGTTAAAAATCCATGGTTAAAGAAGGAAAAGCCTGAGAGGCAATAATAATCACAAGTGGTTAATAAGCCCTAGAAAAGCCAACGTTCCTATTGCAGAAAAGATATTAAAAATGTGACGGTGCTTTTGAAAAAAGGTCTTCTAAACTGAGCAAATACAACTCTGAGATCTCACAAGGTTTTTTATAAATGTGGTTTATATTATAATGACTACAAAGGAGGATAGTTAGATATTGCACTGCTAAAATCTGTGTCATGTTTACTTTATTTAAAAGCTAACCCTAAGCCTTGGTTTATTCAACAATTTCGTTTGTATTTTTCCGCCACTAGGGGGAAACCTCATGATGTGGAACCCTATACAACATGCAGATTTGGCCACTTATCCTGAAATCCGCTTGACGTTTCATTACATTTTTAAGTTAATTACTTTTAAACGTCTAATTCTTCTAATCACGAGAGCTACACTGATGGAACTAACTTTTGAAACAGACATACGGTAGAGGTGGATGATGAGAGTAACATGTAGTCTTAGCTCACCGAGTCAATAAGGATGAAGGCAGTAAGATGTCTGTGTGAGACCCCGTGGCGCTGGAACCTGATTGCAACCACATAACGATTACTGGGCTCAAAACAGAATGGCCTGGGCATCTGGATGTATCTGGAAAAACACAATACACACAACAGCAGCTAAATTAGAGAACTGCATACACATATGTATAAACATACCATAGTTTGCCTGACTCTGCTCTTGTCTATTTTCTCTCTCTTTCTTTTCCTTTTTTTCCACTCTCCATTTTCTTCCACTAATGGGCTTAATAAGCGATAGGCGATGTCACCTCACCTACAGTGTGTTAAATTCCTGTAGAAACAGGCAATATTCATGAAGTGACAAGTACTCAATCTCACTTTCATGGCTTGTTGAAAATTTGTCAACTTTTTTTATCCGCTTTGCCTGATGTTGACCAATCAGTGGTGGCTACAGGATATTTATGGCCCAATGTCATAACCACGCAATAGTTTTGTCTGCTATTAAAATCTGAATGACTGTTTCAGGTAAGTAAAAATTCTTGTCAATTCATGTCAGTATTTATGCTCCAAAATATTTTGTGTCAATTTTGAGCATTTCATCGAGTAGGAAGAAAGATCACTTGGACAAAGATTTTTTTTTGAAAGAAGAACCCCCCTCCCACAAAAACTCTGTAATATATTTGTTAGTTTTGTGGCGGGTTTAATATGTTATATGTTTAATATGTTTTAGTTTTTACTTTATTTTGCTTGATATGTATTTGGTTAATTTAACAATAATATGGTAATTAATAAAATAATAAAACTTTTTTCTTGTGTCATTTCTTGAGCTTAATATTTTTATATTATACTATACTACTACTATTATTTTCTACTTGGTATCTGTTGTCTTTATGGCATTTTCATGCCAGGTTATTTCCTACATTCATGCTGTTTCTAGATCAACCACCACTCACCAGGGATGACTCATCCACTCTCTTCCTGCGTTTGGCTTCTACCACTCTGTCTGTGTTTTGGGCTCACTTTGTTAATTGGTTTTGGATGATGGACCAACCAAGAAGAAAACGGAAAGCAAGCTTCGGTCCGCTGAGAAAGCCAGATCCGGGCAGCGCTTGACCTCTTAGTTCCAGCTGAGTTCAGTCATTGAAAGGCTTTTGAGCAGGTCGAAACTAAACAGGCATTCCCTGTTTTTATCCTATACCCTATTTTTGCTTCCTTGATTTCTCTACAGGGATAAAGGGATAATTAACTCTTAATGTAGTCTGAGCTGCAGTAATCTGTCTAATGTTTTTAATTTGCAGTGAAATAATCTTTTTATATGAATAGATCAATATCAGGTAAATATCACGCTGTAATCAGTTAATTTGAAGGGGCAACATGAGAACAGTAAAATGTAAATGTAGCTCAAGAGATGTATAATGCAAAAAATATGATCAATTGTGTCATTAAAATATTCAATATTTCTTTATTTATATTATGCGAAGTTGATTATCATCTTACTGTCAAGTCAATATTACAAGTTTCTGTACAAATTGTGATTTGAGCTCAGAAAAAAAACATACAAAAGCTAAGCTACATACAAAAGATATCTGAACTGAAACTTGGCACAATATTATTTTGATCAGAGAGCCAGTCTGAGTACAGAGTCTAAAGCTACGCTAGAGGCTCTCTGAGGCTGTACGCAGACACAGAAGTGCTTTGAGCTGAATGCTAATGTCAGCATGCCAACATGCTCTCAGTGACAATGTTAACATGCTAGTGTATAGCAAGTATAGTGATGACCATGTTCGCCATGTTAGTTCTTTTAAAGAACTAAAGCCAGGGACCTGGACCAAGTGTATGGGCTTGGATACACAACCTCTCTGCCGTTTCTGTACCGTTCTCTGCTCTTCTTCAACAGGTATTCTGATTTTCCGCACTCTAATCTTCAGTAAACAAAGCCGCTGCTTTCCTCTTTCATATCACTGTACCTGAGTCTTAGACAGGGCTTCTGGTATGTATGCCCCCCTATCAGTGAATCAATAGTAAAAAGTACCGCAGGGTACACTGAAATGAAAAACAAATACAGGCCTGCTTCTACCGAGCATACAAGCCAGGGCAAGTTGAATTGACAACAATGCAATGATGCAATTCTTCCTGAGCAATAACAGAACACACACCATATCAAGGGATATGGGAAAGTTGAACAAATCCTTCAGTGACTTGAACAAACACACTGGCTACAATGGCCCCTCTCTCACACACACCAACATACACATAGATACAAAGTTTGGTACCTATTGCGGTGTGGCAGGGTCACTGTGTAGAGCTGTTCAGTTGGTAGGAGGTTTCCACATCGGAGACTGGATGGCAGCTGTACAGATGTAATACTAACTACAGCCTCCCAGTCCTCTGTGGACTACACACACACACACACACACACACACACACACACATACAAAGCTTAGTTCAAAAGACATTCATTAATTAGTTACAGTTAAATAGTTTTAGAAAATCAGTCTTGTAAGGTCATGGTCCACACACTCACACACCTCAGGTTCATAGCGGATCATGATGTCATACTCCATGGCGTAGGGGATGTTGTCGATAGTGAACACCAGGCCAGCACCATCTTTGACGCGGGCAAAACCAGGTCCTGTCCACGACACCATGTGGCTGGGAGTGTGTGCTCTATGAACAGCCCTCACATCAGGCTGAGAGAGAACGGCAGATTACCAAAGAATCCTTTTCTTGTTGAAGTATTTCCATTTCTACTTCATACTATATAAAATCTGTTTCCCCTTACTGACCTGACTTTCCACTTTCTCCAGGATGTCAGTTGTTGAAAGTCTAATAAAGCAGCTTTTATGAAGATTACAGCTGCTTACTAAATCATATAATCATGTTGATCATCAGTTTGGAGACTGGATTCAACTTCTACTCCACTCTACACCACATTTCAGAGGAAACTTTCAACCCATGTAACACAAAGCCATAACCTGTGATGAGGGGTCACAGGAAGATATTTAAAAAAAATGAAAGGTTATTAATTACTAATCTGCGTTGTTTTTTGGCCAACAGATGACTATTGTACCCACAAATATAGGAGTATCCAACAACATGCAACTGTTTTAAAGTAAAGTGTTCTCACTTTACATGCAAACCCTTAGACTCTGGTGTCAAACCATAAATGAAGTCAGTGAATCAATTAAAGCAAATATCCCACTGTTTGCTGAAGCTGGCGGATACGTCTCAGTGCTGCCCGATGTTGCTGAGAGTTGGTAATGCGACGGTGACGCCGGTGCCTCCTCAACTGGTTGCTGAGGTGCTGAACACAGTCAGTCTCTGCCTGAGGACGAACTTTGCCCTGAGAGGAGAGAGAGGAGAAAATGGTTTGTGCTTGTGTTGAACATGTGCCCGAGGGAGGACACGCTAATGAGAAGACACTAGTGCGCTTTCGATCGCTAGTGCATCTCTTAAGGTGTCGGGGAGAAGCATACAGAGTTTTTACAGAGGTTCATCCTGCACATCTTTCCTGTTCCAAAAGTAAAAATGACAACACATAGCAGAAACAGCCATGCTGTGCTGAAATTGCCAGAGTGTGACAGAGAGAAACAAAACATGTGAGGCTGAGTGTGTGTTTTTGTCTGTGTGTGTGCCTTTGCAGCAATAATTGGTTGTGACAGGTTGGTATCTGTGCTACTGTCTGGTGTTTTTATGGGTCGCTTCAGCTGTGGAGTTCAAATTCTGCACATAAATGCATGGCCTTTGACTGTATCTTGTATACTCTGTAGCTTTTTTTTTGTCCTTCACTATGTACACTCTGTATACACATTTCCATCCAGTGAAAGTTAAGCACACGATAAAGACTACACCTTCATATGTCAAAGGAAAACTTCTTCTTGCTTAATGTCTTGCACTGTTGGCTTTTTTTCTCTTAACATTCTTAAGTCAATACCTTTTTTCCACATTCCTGTTGCAGAGATGTTTAAAGTGTGGACTGTCTGAGCTTGCCCCAAGAGCTGAATGAGGAAGTGGAGGGGGCAGGGAGCTGCGGTCTCCTTGCTGTAACAGGTTCGATGAGTAGGGGTGGGGGTTTAAAGGGAAAATTAATAGAATTCAATGTGTTTTAACTAAATGTCCATCGACTGGTTTAGGAGGTAAAACATTTTTTTTAGGATCACCTGACCTGAAAACTGTTTAAAAAATGTTTCAATGACATTGAAATGATTTAAAATAAGTTTGAGAATTGAAGGTTAATATTGCAAAGAGACTTGGAGGAAGACATAAAGAAACATATCCTCATATCATCTTATTTCATCCTCATAGTTGTTCATTCATAGAGTTTATTATACATCTGTAAAATAAAAAGAAATTAAGGCCAAGTGAGGACAGTAGATGTTGCACAAGAACACAAATGACTGTTCTTCATGCTTTGTGGGACTGCTCTGTGAAAAGATCTATGTTTAAAAGAGAACACAGATTTTGCATTGCACGCCTACAATATTGTCTGACTCATGATGGACAGTGTTTTTATTCCACAATTATTCTTCCTTGTCAAAACCTTGAGACTTCTTTACTACATGTACAGTTAGTCTAACTTGATGTAGGTGTAATTTTATGTAATGATGATTTGTGATCTTGGTTTTGTATTTAAAATAAAAAGTAGAAAAAAGTGTAGATAAGTTGCCAAAATGTTTCCAACATTTGAAAAGCAATATTTGTAGTGGTAGTTGTAGGTACAGTATCGGGATAAAACCACAGCATCAAAATTCAAACATCCAACAAGCACTCCCTTCCAAGTCCCTTGACAAAGACAACCTTTGTGGAATCAGAATAACATGAAATCTACTTTTCTTTTAATGTCATAACATTACTGTGAAACTGTATAGAGCGTATGGTATACAGAACACCTTCTGTAAATGGTGTTTAGATATGTGTCTTTTATACAGAGCTATGGTCTGTGACCTTTTTAGTAACTTCCTGAGGAAAAAGCCTGGATCATACAGTTCCCTGTCCAAGGACAGACGTTTCCAATAGTATGGTTGCCCTCTGAAAGCTCTTCTACTTATCCAAACGTTGTTTGTGAGCAAAGGCAAAACTATATGTCTCTTCTAGTAACACCATCACATCACGTCAATTTCAGAAGTGATATTCTATTGTCTTTGCATCTGATTCTAAGCCTTCAAAATGATCTTGTCAGTTTATTTTCACCTTCTACTCAGTGGCAACAACCCCACACCACTTACTCTCTTTTCATGCAGGTCTATCAGAAGGTTGAATTATAGTGACCTGAAAGGGATGTACACTGAACCAGTAGTGTGCTCACCGGCAGTGCAGAGTCACCGGGGGAGTGTCCAGTGGCATCTTCCGCCTCGTATTTGTAGTAGTCCAGTGGAGCACAGAAATACCCAGGCTGAACCTCTGAACACTGTCGACCAATTAGATGCCTCCTGCAGTCACACTGGCCGTTCTCCATCATGCACCTAAAGTGACAGACAGCAGCAAACTTTACGGGCCCTATTTTAATGATCTAAGCGCACAGCGTGAAGATCGTGGCACATATGGCCTTTATAATGGCAGATGAATGGTGCATTATAAAAACCATCAATTGATTGATTGAATGGCAGACTCACAGCAGAGGGGGGTATGAACAGAAGTGTAGAATTGATAAAAGAAAATGTCTCTGATCATGAAGTCTAATGTTACTCTGCAGCTCTGTGGTTTATCAGTGAAGTATCTGAACTCCACTGCAGACTGGAGTCTGTCTAGAGACGGACAGACGCTGTCTCCTATATGAAACGTCTGGATCCTCACTGCGCTGCATTTTTGTAAACTATGATGAACCGGTGGGTCACATCTCACTTTCTCTTACAGTGGTTTCTCTAAATGATTTACATTCATGGTTTGAGAGGCTGCTGTCAGTCATTTTAAACGTTTCCATGTGCGCAGTAAAGTCACAACAAATATTGTGGGACATTTAAGCAGCAAAAAAAAAAAACAGTAATTATAAACTTGACATGACAGGACAGAGGAAACTGTCCAGAGGACACAAAATTTCATTTAGACACTCTGATGGAGTTTCACTGTATGAACCTGAACTGTGCGTGAGACCTTTTGGATGTGTCGAAGAACACAGTACATGAATTAACATTAATATATCTTTTTATACCTGAATAACCCATTCGAACATGACATCCTTTTCTGAAATCCATATTTTTAAAGATACAGACATATCAAATTTTGAAAATCTATACTGAACCTGTTGTTGAAGGCTCCACCGAAGTCACAGTCACATGGTCTGCAGCCGGCCAGGTCATTACTGAGCCCCCAGTATTCAGGCTACAGGGATAGAAATAAACCTCAAAACCAGGATGCACAGTTTTTTAATTGTACAACAAGTTTTAAAACAAAAAACATTAACATTTAACAGTGCAACATATCTATCCAACCATTCATCGTCAACCGCTTATCCTGCATACAGGGTTGCCAGTCCATTGCAGGGCAACACATAGACGAACAACCACTCATACCTAAGGACAATTTAGGGTAACCAATCAACCTAGCCTGCATGTCTTTGGATGGTGGGAGGAAGCCAGAGCACCCGGAGAGAACCCACGCAGACACGGGGAGAACATGCAAACTCCACACAGAAAGGCTGGGGCAACCGGGGTTCGAACCCACGCCCCTCTCGCTGTGAGGCGACAGCGCTAACCACCGCAACACCGTGCCGCCCCCAGTGCAACATATAATTTCTTTAAATATGCTTTAAAATGGACAATTAGTAATGCTAATCGACAGAAATGTGCATGATCTCTTGATATGAAACCCACAATTATCATCATGTTTTATAAGAAGAAAAGGTTTTACTAACCAGACACTGGTTGCAGTAGCGACCAGTGACATATCTTTTGCAGGAGCAGTCCCCACTGATCTGGTCACAAGGAGCTCCCATCCTGATAATGCCACGAGGGTCACAGTTGCAAGCTGATGGAGACACAAACACACACAAAGAATAATATAGTGGCTGATGTGCCATTTACAGATCTTAAATGAAGATTACAGGGTTTCATTGTATCCAAAACACCTTTCAACCTTGTTCAGACATAAAAGGGTTTTCAGTAGCAGACAAACACACGCATACGTACGCTGACAACCCAGTGGGTCGTTTTGGCTGAGGCCGTAATAACCTTCCTTGCAGTCGTCGCAGCGCGTGCCTTTGACGTTGGCTTTGCAGCGACACTGCCCTGCAATCATCCCCATATTCGGGTCGGTGTGACTGTCACACACTCCTCCTTCCAATGATCCGACTGGGTCACAGTCACAGGCTAGTGTTTAGAGGTCAGATGGAGAAGTAAAAGGGGAAAAGAATGAGAGGCAAAAACAAAAGGACATACATGGGAGAGTTGAATAGATAGATGGTAGCTTCATGAGGCATGGAACACTAAAACATACACTTAAAAACGGCTGTCATAAAACTCTTATATAATGTTAATCATTCTGATTAATGACACTTTGAAATGTAATAATTGTGCTTTTCATTGTTTTGTTACATTAAACATCACATTTGTGTAAAAAGTGGTATTGGTTAAAGTGTTTACGAAATTTAGTTTTATATTTATTTTAAACTCTAGTAACCTTATAACAAAATGAATATTCTGAGAAAAGGTAATTCAAATGCAGTCTCATACAATCAATTAATGGTACAAATCCTTGAGATAAAAGAAATGATTTCAACCCACTGGCAGATTTTTTTAATTAGATTTTTCAATACTAGAAGACGCCATTTCTTGAAGGTCTACAGCGGACCAATCCACATCATAGCAGGAAACGTTTTGTTCAAAGGAACAAATGACTCACCGACACAAACCCGTGGGTCCCTAACATCCCTAGAAGGGTCTTGGTGGAAGAAAGGTTTACACATCTCACAGCTGCGTCCCATGGTGTTGTGCAGACAGTTGTCACACACTCCTCCGCTGATGTTGCCCGTGGCCAAATACACCGCCATGTCAAAGTGACACTGGTTTGAGTGGCCATTACAGTTACACTCTGGGGAAACAAGCAAGAACAAATAAAGACTAATGACACGCATACAAACATGACTTTGACTATTAGAAGTTTCTTCCAAGCAGTTCTGAATCACATCAGCTCCTCTCATCCTTCTTAACACTTTACAAGTAGCAGGCAGTGTCCTGAGATATGGAGAAACTCCAGCATGGCTGAAGGAGACTGCTCTTATGGCATCTGTTGATTTTTTACACAGTTGCATTCAGTTAGTCAGGATACATTTACATGTGCCACTATTGTAAATACTAGTAGCAAACCTGACTTAAATAAGCAGCACCCTGGTTTCCCCCTGCATTTGCCTGTACTGTCTAGGCCAGCAGCCAGCTCTCTGTATGTGTGTATATGCGTGTGCAGCAGATTAACAAGAATACCTCATCTGCATTGCTGAATTCATTCGCATATCAGAATTTTGTAAGACGGTGCATATGTTTGTGCGTTCCCACCTCTGCAGCTGTGCGGGTTCTCCACCTCAGCGGGTCTCCATGGCAGGTCATTGTGGAAATTTCGGCAGCGCTCGCAGTTCAGACCCTCTGTATTATGTTTGCAGACACATCGACCGTGGATCTGACCAATCACAATGTAGCAAAAGAGTTAATGTAGGCATTGTCAATAATAATGTGTACTGTACCAATTAAACAAACTGAGATTCTTATTATTTCTAAACAAGCTCCTTTCTGCTCTTTTAGCTCTTTCTGTTTAGTCCAACAACACATGGCGGTAATAATTACAGATAACACCACTGTAATAAATAAAAGTAAAATGAAATAGTCCACAAGCTCACCATGCCATTCTCCCGGGCGTCAACCCCTGGCACTGGGGCGCACTCTGAGGCGTGTCCGTAACAGAAGCAGCTCCCTCTGACCACCAGCTCATAGAGGGCGTAGTAATATTTCTGCAGGACATCAGAGCGTCGGTCCAGCAGGTCGTCTCCCAGAGTGTTCAGCTTGGTGAAGTTGATCCGCAGGTTGGTGATACGCAGAAGTTCTGTAAAGGAGAAAAACAGATTAATTCAGTTTGATTTGTGTATTAACCCATTTCATGACACAACTGAAATTTAATAAGCATGCAAACATTTTGGAATGACTAGTGTTGAAGTGTATTTTAGCCTTATTCCTCAAAAACGTAGCATATTTTATTTGTATTGTTGTTAATTGCATTTTGATTCAACTTTTGCCCAAAGCATTTACTTTTCTGTCTTATATTACACCATATAATTATAGATTAAGATAATACACTGTACCATACAATACTTTTAACACACACAATGTGCAGTTGTGTCTGGAAATATTAAGGTGAGATTTGTACGAGGCACATCATGCTGCGCTAAAAGTCTTCACTGACCTTGAATGTCCAAGCTGTAGGGGTCTTTCACATGAATGGCGGGATCCAAAACTTTATAAATGACCTTAAATACAGAACAGAACCTTTCAGCTAGAGAGAAAAAGAGGATAAAGGAAGAGCACATCCAACTAAAACAACAGGTGTTAGCCAAACACAATGTGTAAAATGAACAGATTTTTAAAGCAGATCTGAGCTGGAAAAGTTATTTCAGTTTCAACAACAAGTACTATGAACAAATCAAAGTCTGTTTGGTTGGTGGTGTCACATATTCCTCCAATGAAGACATTTTACTTAATTCAAATTATTCTTTAACATTATTTATTTTCATTAAATCAAACCCCAGTTTTGATACTATTTATGTTCATGTGTTTTTTTTCCCCAGCAATAGTCATTCTTACATTATTTCTAATTTACTACTGCTGCTGTAAATGAAAAACACTACTGAAAACAGTAGTTTTACAGTTCAGTGGAAACCAATGGGTTTGGGTGTGCATTGTTGTGTTTTGGTCTTTTTATGGGATTTGTTTGTTGACAACAACAAACATTTAGAATATTGCCTGCCTTATCTGAACAAGACACTCCCAGTCAAACACGTCTCCTCTATTACTGCTACCAGCACCTCTTCTACTTCTTACCTCTCCATTAGTGGAGGGTTCGATATCAGAGTAGCGTTCCTCGCAGATGATGTCGTTTATGTGTTGCAGGCCATTGGCAGGGATGGTGGGAAAGGTCTTGGTACAGTTTGAAGCAAAGTAGCGGTAGGGGCGCCATGTGCGGCCGAAATCCGCCGAACGCTCGATGATCATAGCTGCAGGTCGGAAAGTCTGAGGAGGAAGAGAGCGAAAGAGAAGTCAGTCCAATGTCACATGGGGATTATGGTGAATATTTATGTATGAATACAATGGGTAACATGAGAAAATTCTGTGGTATCTGTGATCAGCATACTGTCAGACTGATTAATCTGGACGTTTTGTTTCATCTTCCTGGATATATGGAATGCAACCATCGAAGACAACCAAACATGCACATACAGTCCTGTCACCTTTTCACACAAAGGTCCACAAACACCCACATACATGCAATAAAGTATACAAACCTTAAACTTCATGATGAGATGTGTGAAGTGGAATTCAGCCTCCAGGTTTAGTCTGATGCTGACATTCTCCTGTCCTGTGCAGGAAATAACTGTCACTCAATGCCATAATAACAACAACAAGATGTACAAGTCTTGTCTCCTCAAGTCACTGCCTGCTTGACTGTAGGGACTGTAGGAGACCTTTACCATCTTTCTTAGCATTTTTTTCTTTCCATCAAGAAATATCAAGGTCTTCCGCAATATTCTCCCTATGAAGACATAGATTTATGCTGCGGTATGAAGGTCCTTTTACTACTTTTCTTATATCACTGCATCTCAAGAGCATTCTCAAGTATTTGGATAGATAGAAAATCCCTGTTAACTCCCAAAAACACACAACAATAAAAATAAACATATTCCTCACACACATATACTCTCATACATGTAGGAGGACAAAGGCCATCAGCACAATGAACTGATCATGTTGTTGTGTACGGTGACAGGGTAAATACACACACACACCATTGACAGACTGCCACCAGGTGTTGTCTCCATTGCTGTCCATTAGGTAGATTACGTTTTCGATGCGGTGGCTGTTTCTGTGGTGGTCTGGGTTATAGCGATGCTGGGAGTTACACTCGAAACACTTGTCTGACTCCTGTTGAGGCAGAAAACAGAAATTTATGCTTGGAGGAAGTTTTTCCTCAGATGTTTTAGATATGATGATGAAGAAATAATCAAAATGTTTGAGTTGTGATAAAAACAATTAGCAGCTGTGTTGTTTTTTTAGCACTTTTAGATTTGTACAAAAAGAAGAAACCAGCTGTTTAAATCCACTGTGGATGTTATACTACACGGGAAACAATCAAAACAACTTGCTGTAATTTCACACACCAACAGTGTGTCCTGTGAAAAGGATCAATCAATGAGATCATGCTAAATTTAATTTTGTCTACAAAGGTTGTGTCTTGTACATGTGGTACAGTGTCAGTCAATCCCCTGTGATAGAGCTGTCTCCTCAGATTAGTAAAAAAGATGAAAAGGGAGAATAGTCGGGAATGAAAGAGGGGTTGGGAAAGAAGAGAGGCAGAAGAGAGCAAAAAAGACAGTGGGAGAGATGGAGGCATCTGTGAGGATAAGAAAAATGGAATCTACAGCTGCTCTGTGAGGCTGCACTTACGCACAGCGGTACTTGAAGGTAAATGCTAATGTCAGCATGCTAACATGCTCACACTGACAATGTCAACATAATGATATTTAGCAGGTTTAATGTTTGCCATGTTCACTATCTTAGTTTAGAGTGCTTGCATGCTAACATTTACTACAGTGCCTTGCGAAAGAATTCGGCCCCCTTGAACTTTTCGACCTTTTGCCACATTTCAGGCTTTAAACATAAAGATATAAAACTGTAATTTTTTGTGAAGAACCAACAACAAGTGGGACACAATTATGAAGTGGAACGAAATTTATTGGATATTTCAAACTTTTTTAACAAATAAAAAACTGAAAAATTGGGCGTGCAAAATTATTCAGCCCCTTTACTTTCAGTGCAGCAAACTCTCTCCAGAAGTTCAGTGAGGATCTCTGAATGATCCAATGTTGACCTAAATGACTAATGATGATAAATAGAATCCACCTGTGTGAAATCAAGTCTCCGTATAAATGCACCTGCTCTGTGATAGTCTCAGAGGTCCGTTTAAAGCGCAGAGAGCATCATGAAGAACAAGGAACACACCAGGCAGGTCCGAGATACTGTTGTGGAGAAGTTTAAAGCCGGATTTGGATACAAAAAGATTTCCCAAGCTTTAAACATCCCA
>NC_060157.1:26542249-26572624 GCF_021292245.1 Micropterus dolomieu | reverse complement strand
CAGGGAAGATGGTTAAAATTGATGGGAAGATGGATGGAGCCAAATACAGGACCATTCTGGAAGAAAACCTGATGGAGTCTGCAAAAGACCTGAGACTGAGATTTGTCTTCCAACAAGACAATGATCCAAAACATAAAGCAAAATCTACACTGGAATGGTTCACGAATAAACATATCCAGGTGTTAGAATGGCCAAGTCAAAGTCCAGACCTGAATCCAATCGCGAATCTGTGGAAAGAACTGAAAACTGCTGTTCACAACCGCTCTGCATCCAACCTTACTGAGCTCGAGCTGTTTTGCAAGGAGGAATGGGCAAAAATTTCAGTCTCTTGATGTGCAAAACTGATAGAGACGTACCCCAAGCGACTTACAGCTGTAATCGCAGCAAAAGGTGGCGCTACAAAGTATTAACTTAAGGGGGCTGAATAATTTTGCATGCCCAATTTTTCAGTTTTTTATTTGTTAAAAAAGTTTGAAATATCCAATAAATTTCGTTCCACTTCATAATTGTGTCCCACTTGTTGTTGATTCTTCACAAAAAATTACAGTTTTATATCTTTATGTTTAAAGCCTGAAATGTGGCAATAGGTCGAAAAGTTCAAGGGGGCCGAATACTTTCGCAAGGGACTGTAATTAGCACTAAACACTAAATACAGTTATGGCTAATGGGAATGTAATTGATTTTGCAGGTATTTGGACATGAACCAAAGCATTAGGAAATATTCTAATTTTGACCGGATGATGGCGCTAGATGAAAAATCAGAGGATAATCAAAGTTCTTCAGTTTCATCCTGAGGGGGAGATGAAGGTCTGTACCAAATTTCACATCAACTGGAAAAGTCAGGGAATCACTGGGGGACCATGGATGTCTGTACAAACTTCCATGGCAATCCATCCAATATTTGCTGAGTGATTTCCATCTGGGTCGAAATGCTGATCCAGCTAGTGCGTATCCAGAGGGCCTACAGACAAACACGACTGTTATATCTGCAGCATCAATGATTGAGATGAAGAGCGGAATGCAAAAAGGGCAACATGAATGGAAGAGGAAAAAGAAGGAAGAACGAAGGGAAAATGCAGTTAGGTGCTGAGAAGCTGACATTGACATGCCAGAAGGCAGAAGAAGGGGAGGAAGAGCTTGAAGTCAGAGGGCATGGGAAAGATACAAGAATGTGGGGGCCAAGCCCAAGAGCTTGAATGAAGGGGTGTCCTAGAAGTTAGAGAGGGTGGTAAAAGAAAGGAAGGTGCAGGTGAGAGAAGTGGGTATGCAGTAGAGAGGGGTCTCAAACAGCACAGCAGGGGTGAAGGACAAAGAAGAGGGCCGGCTGAGAGCAAGGGAGATGCTGAGAGAGGGTAAAAAGGGGGTGCATTGAGAGGGGGCCATTAAGAGGGGAAGAGGGCTAAACAGGCAGATGACGGTACGTTGGCACAGAGTAACAGTGGTTTCCAGGGCAGCGTTTCTTAATTAGGTTGTTGTCAAGGGTGATTAAGCTGCTAACAACAACATGGTTGTTAAAGAGACTCCGCTGGGAATTGGAACGAAATACCTAAAGTGTGCTGGAAGTGATGTGTTTGTGGATGTATGTGGATGTGCGTGACCACATGCGCTCACATGCCCACTTGTACATTTGTGTATGTAAGTGACTGTGTGTGTGTGTTTTTACATGCATGCTTGCCTTCTTCACCCACCCTCCCTAATCCCAGCATAAATCTGCCCAGTCCCTCATCTCAGACCCCGGCTGCTGAAAAGGGCATTTCTTTCATGGTAACCCATCCATCCTAATGCAATGCGCCATCATTAGAGAGCCTTTCTGTAACACAACTGAGTATTCGCTGCAGCTTTATCGTGTTTACAGGAATTAAGGTTGAAGAGCAAGATTTCAGGTATTTCTAAAGGAGCTGAAAAAGATAAACCAAAAAGGCTTTAACTTCTGTTCTGAAGTGGTCTCTTTCTCCTCTTTCAAGGACACTGTAAAACTTGAGTTGGTGACTGGTGTAAACTTGTGTGGCTTTAAGAACCTCCCTCCCTCCCTTCCTCCTTCCCTTCCTCCTCTGAGCTCTTATTTATCTCCCATTAGTCAAGCCTGGTCAGCTCAACTATAAGGCTTTTTGCTCCAACAATACACTTATGTTAAGTCTGATGTTGATTTCAAAACACTTCTTTGTCACACAACTATGGTGGCTTAAAAAAAAAAGTACACCCCACCTACCTCATTCAGTTTCCTTTCCACCTCTGTTACAACTCTGAAACTGATGTTATTATCCTGCTGTTCAGTATCTCACTTCTCAATTTCCTGCCATACTGTCATTCTTTTCTCTATTACCTCTATGTCTCTGACTTCCTCTGCTTCACCTTTTTCTTTTTTGCCATTCCTTGTTTTCCCATCTCCTTCTTTACTTTTCTTGTTACTCTTTCTTGCCATAGCAGCTTGTCTAACTTTTATTTCCACTCTACCAGGCACCAAAACAGAACCCCTTTAAAGGTTTTCAACACAACTGGCCTGGCAGGAGCTCTGTAAACGGGACAGAACTGTGCATACAAACTATGCAATCTGATCTCACAAGGAACAAAAAAACAACCAAGGAGGCACTATGTCAAACACAAATGATTGATTAACTTCTTGACATTTAAATTCTGAGAGACAACTGTTGTGGGCCTCTAAAGTAGCTGAACAGCTATGGTCTGCACCTGGATTTACGGTATGACAGGTTGTCACTATATCCTGCACATTACTCTAGCAGAGGGCCTCTCAACCAATCAGACAATGTCAATCATTTTCACCTGGAAGTTGACACTGTTGAATATTCCCCCCCTAAAGCAATGGAAGTGCAGGCACACACATGTAGATGCGCAGAAACACATGTTGCGTACGGATGCAAGAGAGGTGAATGTCACCTTGATGGCGATTGAGTCATGTCATGTAGGGGTAGAAAGATAAACAAGAGTTGCATAATGTAGAGGTGAAGGAGAGACTGTTCATTTCACAAAAGTATCTATACTTGGATTTATGCCTGAAGTGGACAGTTTTTGGCTTAATTCTATGTGTTAAAAAGTTGCTGCTGCAGTTCAGTGTATGTACTCCTCATACATCAGTGTGTAAGTTTAGCTTTGACATGTTAGCCATGTACCTAAATGAATCAAATACAAGCATATGTCTAATTCCAAAAAAAAAAAGGAAACGGAGTCTAAATGATAGCTGTGTAACTGATGGTAAATAGTAGAACTAGAACAGGTGGTTTTAAATAGTCAGAACTGCATTGGTCCAGTTTGCATGAATTTTCCTTAACCAATGAGGTTTGTGTATTTAATGGGAGAAGGCCCAGATGATTGTAAAGTTAGTGATTCACACTAGAGGGAAAAACTCCCATTCATAAAAGAGTCTATTGCTAGTGTCTAAAACCAGTTGTACTGTTGTGGTATGTCACCAGTCGAAGAATCGTGCAAATGGCTACAGTAAATAAAAAAATAAAAAGTAAATTTAAAACAGCGAGGCTATGACACTCAGAAAAAGAGATGCAGAGGTGTGTATGTGTGTGTGTGTGTGTGTGTGTGTGTGTGTGTGTGCGTTTGTGTGTGTGTGTGTGTGTTTTTGCGTGACAAAGGTGTGGCTGACTTGTGTGTCTACACCTGGGGCCTGATATTGAAAGGCTGGGAAGAATTGGTGGGCCTTGTCATGGAAACCTGGCTACAAACAAACAGACAGATGAACAAATGAAGATAGAAGAGTGGAGACTGAAGGATGAAGATGAATGAATGCATGAAAGAGAAAACAAACAAACCATCCCATTTCTCTTTGCACTGACTATAAGGTACCATGCATTGTGAAGGGGGAGAGGTGGGATGCTGAGAGATGGAACGGGCAGGTGGGAGAGTCAAGTGGAGTGTGCATGAAAAACAAATGAGTGAAAATTGGGTTTTATTATAGCAGTGACTGAAAATGCCAGCTGTTGTAAAATCAATGTGAATCATGACATCATCACAACATGCGCGTGTCATTAGTGGAAAAAGTATGAATGGAAAATCATAATAAATCATCGTTACCCGTAACTCCAATTTTTTACACTCAGAGCACAAATCTGAAGCTGAAAATGTTTTTTTATGTTCTTTATATTTCACCTTGACTGTGTGTTCATGAGTATCCTGACCTGCAGATGGCTGACAATGCAGTAGTGCTCTGGTCTGTCAAGGCCACAAGTAGAAGTGGCAGATAGGTTGACAGCCCGGCCAATCAGAAGGTTTCCTGTTGCAGGGTAACAGCTTCCCTCCGTGCAGCCATGAGGGCCTGATGGGAGCTCCTGTCCAAACACATTGAGAGCTGGAAGTAGAGGGATGGAGGTTAGAAACAAAGGAGACAATAATTATTCAACTACTATACTCATCAAAGTGCACATAGCTCATTTTGCTTGCATATTATTTAATTCATCAACTTCATGTCATTTTTTTATCCAAACTAAAATTTCCTTGATTCAACATTATTCTTGACAGTACAGGCATACACAAATGGAGCTGGATGTGGGTATGTATCCAATCGAACTAAGCTTATAAGAAATGAGGCCCAGTACTGCTGTGGCTACTGCTACTGGCTAATTAGACCTCTGCTAAAGGTGGAGTTGGATAAAGCAATGTTTATATTTAAGTGGTGATCGAACTCTATGTGCTAATAAGAATAGGTGCACTTCAAAATCCGCCTGGTCCATTCCATATCAATTCTGCACTCAAAAAGACGCGTGCCGCTAATGCCACGTTCATGTCATAATGGGGTTACTGAACCTCCCCTGCACAGCAATTGTGTAATCATATGGCAGGCTTTGTATTTTCCTTTTCCATCCTGAAGCAATGTACAAGGTAAGGGCAGTACTCAGCATTTAAGCTTAGAGGGTTGAGTCTTTTTGGGACACATAGGAAACCAAACCATGTCTTTTCCGTGAGTCAAGGATCAAGCATCCTCATACAAAAGAGATGCGTTCTGTGATATATATGATATCATCTGTATTGTTAGGAAAACACAATTGCTGCTGCAATTTTTATATATATAGGTTCATTTAAATGTTGTGCATGCATGCTCTATGTTTAGCATCTAACTGCCTAACTGATTGTATGTGTTGAAATTGCTGGAGACAGAAGAACAAAGGCTAAGTCTGTGATTCAGTTCAATTTCAATGGGGACAGAAGCTGTTAGAGGCTATTTTCAAAGTGCATACTGACATAATCGATGAATGAACATTATGTATACATCTTGGGCGCTCAGTCAAACTAACTTCTGACCTGAAAATAGCTCAGCCAGGCAAATATATTGTCCAATGTTAGCTTGCTTGATCGCAGATATATCGTATCGCCATGCAGTCAGTCGCTAAGTAACAAGAAAATTAGTACAGAAATGACATGTTTGGTACTATAAAAAAAATAACAATATACATAAATGCATGCACTTTGTGCACAACATTGAAAAAATATGAGGAAGTACACTCATACACAGCATGTCTGGCGGATTATAAATAGTAGGATCATTGTTGTCGTATAACGTTTCAGACACTGCCTGACATCTAAGAAAGTAATTGCCTTAATGGTCTTAGGTGTATGAAGAAGCAAGTTATTAATTATAACTCTCTAAAATGTTCTGGTCCTATTCCCTCAAACTCTCTCCCTCACCCATGTAAACACTCTCTCTGCACCACTGATTCAGAATAACAGGCCTCATCAGGGTGACATGAGAGAGAGACAGCAAGAGTGGGGGGCAGGGGGGGACATCAATTATGGTAAAGAAAAACTGAAAGATGGACAGAAAAACTATGCTGACTGACCAATTATATATAAACAAAATTAATAAAGTGTTTCAGCAGTCATTAAGACAGG
Source organism: Micropterus dolomieu (assembly GCF_021292245.1). Classification (NCBI taxonomy): domain Eukaryota; kingdom Metazoa; phylum Chordata; class Actinopteri; order Centrarchiformes; family Centrarchidae; genus Micropterus; species Micropterus dolomieu. The sequence goes on along the minus strand of NC_060157.1, from coordinate 26,566,771 downwards.
GTAGAGACAGTTCAGTCAAGATTTAACCATTTATTGGCACTGAGCTTACAAACCAACCACCAGAGCCTGACATTCAGCATGTGAATGAATGTGAGGTATGAGAAAAAAGTTCTACATTCAGTTCGGTGTGCTTTATTGGCATGAAGGTTTCATTTAAACAATGTTGCCAAAGCAGTTTCAAAATCAAAAGTTTACATTTGAATGAGACTAATAATTCATTGTATATCTAAGGAGACAGAAGGAGATATATATGTTGGGGAGCAGGCAGTGATGTATGCAGGAGCTAAGACCAGGCGTGGTCATATGGAACATGTTACTTCAGTGCATGCCTGAAAAAAACATTAGGCTTCAAAATCAGCAGTACACAGAATGATACGGGAAATATGTTGACAGAGATATCTGGGTCTTTCATCCTGTTGATCTTCAGAAAACAACAGAGTGCCAACATGTTGAGGCACGATGGGAAAGACACGGATGGTTTTAGATGGAATCATAAGCATCCTCGTAAAAAGAGCTGCATATATGCATTACACAGATGACTCAGTACTGGTGGAGAGCTCTTAATCACTCATTTACGTACCACTCTGTGATCTATATGATAATATTTGTATTGTTAGGTAAGCATAATTGCTGCTGCAATTTTTATATACATTAGAAGCTAATTTAAATGAAATAATATTTTCTGAGTGCATGCATGCTCTATGATTAGCTGTTATAATGGGGACAGATGCTGTGAGAGGCTATTTACAGAGCTTACTGATCATGTATGCATCTTGGAAAGACAAATGCATTTACGCCTTTTCTTTTTTAAGTGCATAGCTATACATTCAGACATCCCGAAGACAAAACATGAGTGACAAGATCACACTCAAGTGTAGGTTGGCTCCAACAGTAAGTTAAGCTCTCCACGTCTTTGCCCATTTTTGGATTAGCCAAGAGGTCGGCAAGTCAGTTGCCAAGATGGCGAAGGCCGGAGCCGGTCACATTGAGTTCCACAATATCTCTTCTCATCTATGGGTGACATCATGGAGTCTACGTCTATGGATAGTTTCTATCTCATAGGTGTTAACACCAAGTCTTTCCAGGGTCTGGCAGTATACTAGCTCTAACAAGTTTGTTTAGCAGCTTTGGGCCCCTCATATAAACAAAGAGTGGTGGTGAAGATACAAACCTGTGGAGTGTAGCTCGAGGTTCAAATAAGTAGGTATTATTTAGCATAGTATTTATAGTTACATAATACAAAGTCATTACAAAATACATCATCCCACTATCTGTGCCATTAGGTGATTTTTGGAATGAAATAGATTTGATGATTATTTGCAAAACTACGCTCAAAACCCAAAACGTTGTGAATATACAGTACTAAAAAATTAAATACTGAAAATAATTTTATGGAAAATCTAGAGAAAAGTAGAGAAGACTACAGTTCCTTCAGTCCTTCTGTACACACATATACAAAATGTGTGTATAAATCTCTTGGCTCCCGTTCAAGTAAAAAGATTTAACAGAGGCAGATTTTCTGAATTCCTGTGAGGCATTAACAATGCCTGACTGACATTGTTAGCCGGTCTACTGATAAAACTACCAGAAAATACACCACACAATCCGTCTATAATGTTATTCCACTACATAAATATAATATGTAGCAAATTTAAAGACGGATTACAATAAAATGAGACACATTCAAATTTACAGTATAGGCAGGTATGCACATGTATAGTGTGCACATGCAGACGTGCACATAGATGGGTTAGAAGGCAAACCTGTGGACTGTAGATAACGATCAAACACACCCTGTCCAAACATAAAACACAAGGCAGTGCTGCAATACTGAAGCTCAAGGATGTAATGTACAAGGCATCATAAAGGAGGCATTTCCTAAATAAACACATTCTAGGAGAAGAAAACTATAAAAATGCCTAAAAATGGCCCCTCAACTAAAACAACCCCTTCAAGAACATAGAAACTGACTGAGAGCTGCAACTGGGTTTCACCTGACCTCGCTTTACAGGTATGACATTACGCAATGGGTTCACTCACTGGTCAAATAACCTGCCCTAAATAAGACCCCGTGAAATACATGGAAATCTTCAACAGTGCTTGTACTTCACCTGGCTTTGGATTGTAACTAACAATGAGAAACTTAATAAAGTTTGGAGTTCAGGAAGGTTAAAATGCTGTGGTTCAGTTTGATTTGTAATTCATTACACAAGTTCACGTTCATGAATGTACTTCAAGTTGATGGTACTGTGCAAAAGTTTGTGTCTTCAACATGATGTTGACAGAGTATTATGGCCACTGTTATAAAAATGATCTAAAAATACTATGACTTTTTCTAGTAAATTTGTCTATCCTCAACATGTTAAGACTTCATTCACAACGTTCTTTCTCAGAATATTATGACATTATTCTCTGAATCTCAAAGAAAAAAATCCTAATGCTCCATCAAAGTTTCTCATTTGGGTGTGTATTTTTGTTTTCACCACTGCAAAAATAGTTAATCAGATGCAAGTACTGATTTGATAGTATTTATTATTTTAATGAAAAAGCCCCACAGCATAAAATCAATTCTAACTGTGAGAAACTAGCATACAGAAGGATACAGCTAATGATTTCATTTTGATTTGAGTCCATTTGTGTTGTTTGATTTAATTTCAACTCTCAATGTTTGAGCTACCCCTTTCTCTGTCTCATTACAGTTTGTCACACTGTTCAAAACATCCAGATGTGTTATGAGATCCTCTCCCGACACTCTGTCTAGGCATGTACTACTCAGTAGTCATAATTTACCCTCAGTTTTAATTAGTGAGAGAGGTTGTGTTCTGTCTTGAAATAGACCACACATGCATGGAATGTCGCTACTATAATATATGCCAGTTACAAAATATCCATCTAAAGGCTTTCTCCAGTCTGTAAGACTATGCTGAAACAGAAAAAAATGGTGTTTGTGTTGCTAATTACAAGGCAAAGCCATTACACACTCACACGTGACAGACCCTCATTTTTCAAATGATGCTTCTGACATCTGAGACATGTAGTGTTGATCCCCCTGTCTGTGTGGGCCATAGGAAACATATCCTTTACTTGGTTTTCACCTGCCCCAACTAGCATGGAGAACTTCAGAATGCATATTTTGAGGTGTGCATTCTATTAATTTAGTGGTGTATGCAGTAACAGCCTGACGTCATTGTTTTCAGGCGAATGTATTAGCATTTGTTCATGCATTTTCATTCATATATTCTACGTGTGTGCATGGTGCAATTGGAGTGTGCTAGTGTGCTTGTAGGATGCTTTTAAACTTTAGGAACCTACAGATTTGATTGCAGTAATGACAATACAGCACAATAATAACACACCAGACAGGAGAGGATGCTTACGTGACCAGTAAGCAGGTTGAGGCTGGGCAAATTAATCAAAAAAATAAAAAATAATTGTTTGGAAGTGCCATTCAGCAAGGCACTTCCAAACTATGATTGCTGTACTTTAGGAAGTGTACTTTCTAGGGCTGCCCCTGATAATCGGGTAAACCGAAGATTCTTAGTCGTCAAACTTAGTCGTTCAACTCCATTCGGGAGCTGCACCTGTCACCAGGATGAAAGTATCAGGGGATTGTTGCAACACGGACCTTTTCTCTTGGGACACAGAAGTAGGGCTGGGCGATATGGCCAAAACTGTTATCACGATAAAAACATTTCATATCATTCGATATCGATAATTATCACGATATATGTCAAATCATTAAGTATCATAAGTTTAAAGGCTGATTTTTGCTCTTGAGTAAATATTGAAGAAACCAGATGGTTAATTATGTGGTTAAACTTCTCTTTATGGTCAGAACTTCAACACTTGATGCTAAACAGTGGATCACTTCAGAAGTCTGAGTTAGAACATTTAAAACTATTATCTTTTTCAACAAATATGATTAATCTTTTTTCAACAAAATAAATATTTTAATAGGAAATATTAGGTGCTAATTTGTTTGTGATTCAAATTAATTAAAGCAAATATTTATTGACGATATACTGAACATTTATTATATTGTTATTTAATTATCATTATTGTTTTATTGCCCAGCCCTACACAGAAGTAATTTACCGGCGTACTGCTGTTAACTCTAGCTGCCATTAGCTGGTTAGCTCAGTGTTTGGACGGCCTAGAGGAGGAGGTTTTCGGACCTTGGGTGGGGCACCCAGCGTGGAATGCTCCAATGAGCGCCAGAACCGAGCCGAGTGAGCAGGCAATAGAACCGGGCTCAGAGCATCCAAGTGAACACAGACCGGGACCGAACACAGCCTCCGAGACCCACAGAGGCCAGTTTGACGACGGAATAGAGATATACAGAGGCTCCAACCTTTTTACCCAACCGGTTACAGGAGAGATGTCAAGTAGGGGAGGACTGACTTAGTAACATTAACAAGTTAATTTGTAAGTAAAGTTATACATCGTCTATCTTGTCCACAAGGATTTATTTATGTTTACCTGTGTTTAGAACAACAAGACTTGTGTGATGTTATACTGTGTTGAACTAAATTAACAAAATGTTCAGTAATCTTTGTAATGTAGTCTGAACTCATAAGATTTTTTCTCAGCCCAGGAACTCAAATTTTCTGATGCCCCAGTAATATATATTTAAATGATTAAATTAATATCATAAATGTGCAATGACTTGTCGACTAATGGCTTGAACTTGAACAGAGTGGGAACATATTGTAACAGCAACCACTAGTTAAGTACCTGCCATTTCTGGCAAGCAATCAGCCTTAATTAAGGGGTGCTATTCTATATTGAGAATCTGGTTGTCTGGTAAAATGACAAACCAACACAACTGCCTGACGGACACAAAATGAGTTACTGTATTACTGTACAGACTACTGAAAAAGAAAGTAAGGCTGAGATGCAGGAGTGTGACTTGAAATAAAACCAGTTGCACAGATGTTGTTTGACACCAGCTGGTTTACCAGCGTGTGATTAGAGTGTAGCACGTGGCAATGTAACATACACACACGTGCACAAAAAAGCTGAAACATAGGGGAGAAGTCAAAGGTAAACACACCCTGGGGCATCTCCCACCTTTATACACCACTATGGCAAGAATGCAGGGACAGAGAGGAAAATGTTACTCATTAGAGAAAACATTCCAGGTGTCAAGGTGGTGAAGCAAGCGATGCAAACACACGCTTCTGTTCTGCATGTATAGACACAAACAGTATGTAGGCCAGAGAATGGAGGTACAGAACCGAGAGGGTACACACACATTTTTTTACTAAAGGCCAATCAATAGGGCTTCAAAGGGATGCATGGTACAACGTTCTTAAATTTATAAATCTATGTTGAATTAGTAATTCATCTTTTCTGTTGGAAGTCCAACAGCAATGCAGCAGGAGGCAGGAATGTAAACACGTCTAGTAATCACTGTCGAATACAAGTGGCAAGCTCTGGAATCCATCTGGAATCTTTGTTTCCATCTTTGGATCAATCAAACTCTGTAGTTTGCTCCACTTAAGCATATTTGAAAACACTCATTTTATGTCTTCAAAGTCCAGTTAACATCCAATCAGTTTACAGGCAAAGCATCAGTCTGTATTTTATCCTTTCCTCGGCTACTTGTTCAGCCAACCAACCCGAATTTGCCCTGATCTTTCATCATCCAATCAAATTGCTGCCGTCAACCTTTAAATCTATTATCCCCTCTGCTTGCAATCAGCTGTCAGTTCAGTGTGGAATCATTATTAGGTACGCTCGACTTCATGCGGGGCTGCGCAGCGCTGACTTAACGTGATGCATGCTGGTTAGAAATTGTGTGCTGCGGAACGTCGCCATGTCTCATGAGCAAGGCCGCTGCAGTCGTTGAGTCCGGTGACCGTAGTTGCTTTTCTCCGGTAAAGGTCCGAAAAGATCATCTCATATTTTTTTGGTTTATAATACTTGGTCTATCTATTAAGAAAACTTCTAAAGAAAAATTGAAAACATTCTAGTGGGTCAGTTACATGTAGTCTATCTTTGGTAGAAAACGCCATAATTGAAATAACTATTTAGTAATTTGTTGTATTGTCACCCTTAATACACATTTATTCTCTCATTCATCCATTCATTCATGTGTTCATTCATTGTTATGTCTTGAAGGACTACAGTCTTCTTGCAGTTAATAATTAACATAGAGACTGACCCAGATACCTGTGTGCAGGCACCTTGGGAAAAGCAAGTATAATATACTCAGTCAGTCTCCATTTCAAGGTGTGTGGGTGGTTAAAGACAAGAATTTCTCTTTAACTTTGATAAAATTACTGTTAAGTCTCCTGAGATCCAAACACAGAAATATAGGTAACAGGGACAGATCCGACAAGATCAAAAAAAAGCACCTTTAAAAGTGGCTTGTGTGTGTGTGGCCCTTTTGAAAAATGCCCCTCAGTCACCAATTAACCCTAGAGGGCCTATCTGCCTCCGATCCAGTGCTGCTGTCAGTGGCCCATCATTTACTACACATTCCACAAATCACCGTTTACAAATCCTACAAGCTCACCTAATTAACCTGCGTTTCAGTAGGAACAAGTGAGCTTGGGCCTAAAAGACACAGACAAGGTCGGGAAGTCACAAGGTATTCAGAGGTCCTGGCATTATAAGTTGGCCACAAAACCCACTTTCTATTGCCATTCAGCTATATAAAGAAGCACTATTTAGAGGCAGGATGAACGAAAGCTAATGTAAAGACTAACAGAAGTGCATTTGCTCCAGGCACTATGAACTGAGGCACAGACGCATCCACTTGAATTTAACATTTTTAAAACTTGGAGATTTGCAGTTTGTATGGCTTGTACGGAGACAGAAGCAGACAGGTGAGGATCTGCAGAAAAGAATGTGAAATTGGAGTTCCTCAATTTTGAGTCCGTCTGAGTTGTCACACAGACACAGATGTTTGATTGATGTCTGTACTCATCCAATGGCTGCTTCTAGACAAAGTCAGACTTCTGGCCAACACTGGCTTGACTACAAACTCAAGTCAAGCCGGCCTATTAAACTGGCTATTCAACTCCAGACCGCCAGTCAAGTCAGACTTGTCTCTTAACAAATAAATTAAATTTAAACCTGAATAAAATAAAATCACACAAATAAAAGACATTTTTGACATAATAAATCCTTCAATCCAGCAAAGTGCTCCTGTGCAGTCAGTAACATCCAGTCACAAACAAACACAAATGTGCCATAAAGAAAAACTTTGCAGAAAAAATTGCAGCTTTCTCGTGAACCTGAAGTGAAGCCAGTGAAACTCCCTGCTGGAGCCCTATTGTTTTGGTTCTCATTATTAGGGGTCAAAGCAGCTCATAATTCTTTCTTTCTTTCTAACCTTTCTTTTTTGTTTTACTCTAAAACTGTTCATGCAGCAAAAACTACCTGACCAAAACTCATCATAATTGGCATGGCGGGGCTGCAAATTCCATCCACTACTAAGGCGCAAAAAATGACACTCATTGACCTCAAGGTGGCGCTGTAACAATCAAGTTTACTTTTAAGTTTAATCAAGTTTTTTCACAATTATCTCAGAAATTAGATGGCTTAGAGTCAAATACTTTTCATCATTTTAATCTCTCAATTCATCTGCACCTTTGCTCCAATGGTCTTCTGCTCTACAAATGTCAAATTTTGCAACTTTTTCTCAATTTACTCAAAATTATATTTTTCAACACCTAAAGCGCTGGGCCAAATCTTACTCAGGATCATCTATAGATTTCACTGATCTTAAGTTGTTAAAGAAAAGGCAATATGTTGATTTGTTTCAATTAAAAGTCAATTCATTTTTATCAAAATAGTGTAAATGTGAAACACGACTTCACTGAAGGTCATTTCACTATCAAATGTTTCTGAAAGTGCACATTGTCACTTTTTATTGAAAATTCTCGTGCTGCAATATATCATAGGCCTTTTGGTTTGCACAACAAACAAAAAAGCTCACAGGGAGTGTGTTTACAGACAACATCCTTAAGATCCCGGATTAAAGCATTCACATTGCTGAAATGTCACTTAACAAGCAACACACTCTTCTTCTTCTCTATATATGGCGGTAAATCAAGTATGACACAATTATTGGTATGATTCAGGGTCCCGCCACCCCCGTCATTTCGACTGGACTGAATGGCGGCATTAACTCAACGAAGGAAACACAATCCACTACAAACACCTGTGGTTACAGCTCAATCCTATGATTAGCGTGCAGGAAATAATGATAGATTGGACCTAATGACAATGTACAGGGAGAGTATGAGTCTGTGAGGACTTCCTTTGGCTGTGAGTCTATTAAGGCAAAAAAACAACAAATATGATGGGGGTTCAAGGCTGGGAAGGAGAGGACATAATGTATCATCAGAATGCCTGTACTGAGAAGGGATAGGCTGGTAAAACACGCTTTGGTTGGGATAAAAATAAGTTGTGCTTATAAGTTTTTTCCCACTGTTCTACAGTCTACAGATGCTGTTGCTTCCCATGGGTTGATTACCAAATATTTCCCTTGAATCTGTATTTTCTGTTGGTATCCTGTTTGTCTGAGGGCAGCCAGGATGACAGGGACTTTGCTAGTATTTGAAGAAATTACAACATGCTTGTTGCCTGGATTTAGAATGATATTGTTTCATTTGTTCCCTCAGTCAGGACCAAATGAACCGAGCTACAGGTGTGAAAGCAAGCTTACACTTTCTTATTGCCCTTCTGAAGAGCAATTGTGAAGCTCAGGCCGTCACTGTCTTGGCAGTGCCTGACACTGGGTAATCCAAAATTGAATAAGAATAATAATAATTCACCCCGCACAGGCGTCATGAAGGGGTAAATTAGCTATAGAGACTAAAACTATTTTTTTTTACCAGTCTGCAAATATGTTTATTTTAAGATGGTGGTCTATGGAGATTGACTCGCAGTTGGAGCCAGCCTCATGTGGCCATTCGAGGAACTGCATTTTTTTGGCACTGGTTAGCTTTATGTTTCTGCCCCTGAGGTTGTCACTTGTAAATAATGCTACTTCCATCGCTTTCACATCTGTAGTTTGGTCTGGACAAAGACAAAAAATATATATAGTGTTGCCCCTTTAGTTCTGGTTCGGTTAGTGTCCACACTGACCTCTTACAAACAAACCAGGATGGTTAAACACGAAGTCACTAGGACTGAAAGGTATTTCATTGATTGGACAGCCTTGGTGATTGACTATAGTCCGAGCGATACTGGATTTTTGAGGCTGATGATGAGTTTTAAAAAATCCCAAAACTATAAATCTGCCTATAATCTAGATGTCGGTCCCTTAGATTTGTTGTTTTTAAAAAGTGTGACCAAGATACATACTGAAGCCCCCTTTTCCAGGTGGCCTAGATGGCTTAATTCAGATGTGAAAGCAACCCCAAACAGAAAAAGACAAAACTGATCTATGACTTCTACTCACCCAGCATGAGGAGGCTCAGATACACAGCCATGATGGGCATCAGGATGCCTGAACGCATCGGCACCAGGCAGTCTCTCTGGCTATAACAAGCAGACACAAATCATTTTAGTGTGACAAAGAAATCAATAAAACATCCATTAACAAAGCACAATTTACTAAAAGAGGCCAGGGTCATCAGAGTTGGCAGAATTGTTTGTGCCACAATTGTGTGTCACTTTCAAAGAAGCTGAACGCTATTCTTTTCATTAACCCCAAGAGCTCCAAAGTGCCGTAGCAATTGCTGGTGTTAGAATACTACACAAAGCAGCTTTTAATGATACAAACTCAAATTGCAGCTGTAGTGTAGTATTTCAAGGGATTTCTCTGTGCTTTTGTATCTTAAATAAAACAAAGAAAGAAAGAAATAAGTCAGTGGGTGAACTGCTTTGTCATCTGACAAATTACAAAATGTCTCCTTTTCAAATCAACTCCAGAATTTCTCAAACAGCTTAACCTTGCTCAGTAATCCAGATTTGTGATCTAAAGCAGGTCTCGGTTGGAAAGCATTTTTCACACTCAGCATGGCAATAGGAGGTCCACGTGGCCACGCGCTCACACTGTCAAAGGCAGAAGCACTGACAAATGACCCCACAAAATCTCAACACTCAGTTCAAAGGATTTACATGTGTATTGATGTGTTGACTGCATTCATAACATCGTATTTGTTTTCTTGATATGTAAATGCAATTACCAAATACCAACAGCCTGGATAAACTCGTATCCCAACTTCCCATGTCAAGAAGATGTTGTTTGCCAATATTCCTTCCAACCTTGAGGAATGATGTGATGTGAACAATGCTCGTTGCTTTATCACTAAGTTTGTTTTACTTGAGGTTCTTGCTAATATTCAGATTACACTGCTCACCCTAGAGCCATAGCACATGGGCAGGATATTAACCAAAAAGATGAAGTATTGTTGTACAAAAAAAAACATGCATTTATTGAAAAAAATAAAGATTAGAAGGGTTTTATGGCTTGAGATTAGGGGTGGCTTAATAAAATTGACGGGGGAATTGACAATCACCATTTTATTAAAAAATGTAATATCGATATGTGTCAATAATACACATATAGTAATATTGTGTAAATAATCCCCAGCACCTCTTAAGTCGCTGGTGGCCATAAAACGAAAAGAAGAAGAAGACGTAGTAAATAGCTAGCATGCTAATAAGTTACCTCACATTGTGTGGCGACTGCTGACTCGCAAATTACATCATGGCGGTGCCGGAGTACATGGCAGACAAGACCAAGACACTCTACCCCCAACCAAAAAAAGTTAGCCTGCCAGTGTGACAGGGTGTTAGTAGACACCCCAGTCAATAGTAACCACAAGTGGGGGAATACCACAAACCTGTTCACCCATCGTCCTGCAGAAGATTCAGGTCAGCTCAGTAATATCGTTATCGTGAATTGTTTTGCCCATGATAATTGTGTAGTGAAAATCTGACATTGTGACAGCCCTTGCTGAGATAACTATACCGCTTCTTACGCTAAATAAACGGTTAGCTGGGAAAAAAATGCATTGTCACAAAGCAGAAAACTGCTGTTTTTGCAAAACATTCTCACTCCCAAGTCATCATAAATAGACTGCTGTTAGAGTCTAGACCCTTGGCATTACTTTTTAATGCACTGGTGACCTCTTTATGTCTTCTAAAGGAAAAAGTGACCAAGGGGTCTTTACTTTACTGCGACGACTTGGGAATGGGGAGTGTTTTTTCTTCTCTAAAGAAAAGTTGACGAGTTGGAGTTGATCTTCCCTGAGATATGAACTAATTATCAATCTTACAAAGCACCTGGAGAAAGAAAAGAAGGTTCAACTAATTCAAGATTTAAAGACAAAGAAACAGATTCAGAAGACAAAATGCTCACTTATGTACCATTAAGTCATGTTATGTTGTTTAAAGTTAAGACCATAGTGGATTGAATCGAGATTGTTTTTTGAAGTAGTTCCATCGATCCATCTATCATGGCCCTTGTGGGCTCACAACAGAATAGCTGTGCAATTGCAGGGTTGTAAACCCACCCCTTTTTACCACTTCAGACCTGGTGCAGAGGAGCCCCGCATTGCACAGTCTCCAATCTGTGTCTGAGTAGAGAGATCTCCACTGGAGAACTCTAGAGATCTTTAATGACATCTAAAACTTGATTGCCATTACGTTCATCAAAAGCTACAATCATCGCAATATAATGAACTTTCTGTTAAATAAACTGTACATTAAGCCACAAGCCATTTGCGAAGAAATGAAACAAAACAAATAAAAAACACCTGTTGACCTGTAAAACTACAACACTATTGTTACATTTTAACAGCTACATAGTTAAAAGAGTTTCGCCACAGGGGACCAACAGAGGTGATGACACTACAGGGTCACATTTTATACAAAATATTCCCTGCAAGACTAATCCACTGAAAACACAAGAATTCAAGAGTTTCAGCTGACTGTAAAAGAACAGTGACAGTGTAATAGTCATTATCAGTAAGCAATAGATGATTCCAGCTTCATACTCACACAGGTTTCCTCACTCTCCTCTGCACTGCGTGGTCAGAATTGCTCACTGTGTCTCTGTAGGCCAATTTCATCTGACAGTGTGTATGTGTGTGTGTGTAGATTCCCATATCCGAGTGTGCACGTGTGCAAGCCCTAGATCCTAATGTGTATATTTACGCGTGCATGCACATGTGTGGTGTGTAAGAGTGCCAGAATGTGTAAAACAAACTTGAAAGCACAACTGACGGCAGCGATGTAAAAACAGAGGGAACAGCACCGGCCAATGGGAACCCCGCGTGCAGGACCCCCTTTTATTCCTCTCCTCCCTCCGTCTCCCTCCGTTTCGCCCTCTTTTGCTCCCTCCAGCTCGTCACTGGGGCACTGGGGTGAATGGACAGCTATTCTTATTCTAATTCCTCTGTCACTCTGTGGGCCACTGGCTGAAAGAGGGGAATGGTCTCCAGGCTTTTGGAATGCATCACCCCTTTCTTCTGGACACTGAGGGAGAGTGAAGGGTGAGAGAGGCAGAGAGGAAGCTGAGAGATACAAATAGAGAGAGAGATAGTTAAGAGGAAGAGAGGAAGATGGAAAAAGGATAAAACCTATTGGAAATAAGAATGAGGAAAGAAGAAGAGAGGTGTCCGTGTCTGACAGGGACAGACATTTTAGCTCTCTGGGAAGTTTCAGATCACCACCACAATCCACTCCACCCCACCAATACATATCACCACTTTCTTGGCACTTAGGAAGAGGAGCCGACCAACAGATGAAAGCTTCACCTCTACTCTGAGCAAGCAAGCTCGCTGCACTGAAAGATAAAACTGCACTCTTCCAAAAAACTGCTAGTCGTAGGAGATATTTGGGGCCAACTCTATGCAGAAAATGGAAAAGGTTGAAGCAACTGGTGCTATTAAGACAAAGAGAAAGGAGTGGGAAGGTGTGTGTTTGTGCTAGTGCATGTCAGTGTGTGGGATATGTGCATGCATGCGCGTGATTCAAGCTTGACAACTAAAAAACTGCAGGACAGAACAAAGCATTCACATTCACAGCGCTCTGGTGATGTGACCTTTGCCCTCTGTTAAAGAGGGAGATGGAGAGGCTCACTCACCATGTCACACAGCAACCACAGAAGAGACCAGTAGAGCTACTGGTGCAAGCTATAGGTGAGATGGCTCGATGCACTTGCTGCAGAAATCATTTATATGTTTTTATTCTAGATTCTACATTTTTTTAAACCTTCATCAGCTGTGAGAATTTAGAAGTCATTCCAATCACTGCACACATTTTGACTTGTGAGGCAACTGAGATGCCATCCCGGGGACTAAATGTAGCACCTTCTCCTAAAGGACTGCTTTCACAAACCTAAAGTGAAAATGCCTGCGCAATGAATGCTTTCAAATACTTCAAAATCAAAGTATAAGCAATCCATATCTACAGACATTCTGTAATCTTCCACATCACGACCATCCAGGTATTTAGTAAAAAAAAAAAAACTACTGTACAAGTAACATAAAGGAGAAAAGTCAGACTGCACCTGGTTAACCTAGACCTTGAGCAAAGAAACCAACCCCCCGCCCCACACACACACACACACACACACACACACACACACACACACAATCATGACAAGAAGATAAGAGGGAACGTGCAGAAAGTTCAGTGCCACCACTATAACTTCTGTGTAGCGGTCAGACAAAGCTGAGAAATCTCGAGACACTAGTCCAAACAATCCCAGGCTCCCATATCCGTGAACACATTAACATGATAAGCCTGACTCTGTGTGTGTCTGAGTTTGTGTACACATCAAATGAAGGGCTTCAGACTGAGCTACTGAACGCACTGCCAATACGCTACAGCTTGAAACACTGTTGTTAAAGTATTGTAAAACAAGGGCGGGCTGGATATGAGGTCAGATCATTCAGACGAGGTCATGGAGGAAGTCCGCTTTACTTATCCAGGCAGGTGGCTCAATACTCAGAGCTGTAAGGAGAAATATGTACAGTCATCTAGGCCACTGGTTCCTAAACTTATTTGTGTGATAGATCCCCACAGCCCAGATGAAATCAAGTACCCTTCATCCACACTGCCCATTATGATCCAAATGTGTATCTTATTTTACACCATAACTTATCTAAAAGTGGATATTGTTATAATATATGTTATACTACTGAATTACTACATTACATTAGGTCAGTTTAGTCAAACTTGCATTCATTCTAATACCTTGGAGTGGCAGAGGTTTCAACCATTTATCCATTACTTTTAACTTCTCTGCCATCTAGTTTTTGCATACTCTCAAACAAAAATCTGCAAATACAATAAAGCAATCAGTCTGGCAGTTAAACTATTTACAGTAAATGTAAGCCTCACTTGTTCCACGCAGCGCAAAAACAGGGTATAATTAGTACATACCAACTGGAACAAATATACGGCAGTGTGCCGCAAACAGCAGGTGAAGTATCAAAGAAGACAGAACGGCTGGTTGAAAACTAACATCTGATATTATGACACAAAACAACTCACAGCTCATATCTACTGCAGAACAGCCAACCTAAAGAAAGTCTAACAGGAGCTTGAAGTGATATCACAGGCTTTAAATACTTTCCAGTACAGCTCAGTTCAACTCTCATTAAATACTTATACTGCAAATCTGAGTGATACACACTACACAGAAATGTGTTATTTTGCCTGTGGTTTAATAGGGAAGACAAATTAATGCTGCTTCCAGAGTGTGACTTTTAATTCTAGTTTTATTGCTTCCACACTTCCGCAGTCACCTGCACCTTGGAGTGAACCATTTCCAGCCTTCAACCTTTACTCTAATTCAGTTAGTGATTTACTACATTGTTAATAAATGGCTTTCAGCTACCCAAAGAGATGAGGACTTGTTCCATTCAGCTTTGGGGTAAATATCTCATCATGTGTAAATGGAGAGAGTGATTAAAACAACAGGTTTGTACAGCGCACACATTTTTTAAACTAACTCCCTTTTTGAAATTTATAGTGTTGTTTACCTTACAATTACACAGAAAGAGCTATGTGCACACGACATAAACAGCACTTTATGGTTCAAATGATTCTTTCATGGATAAGAATGAAGCCCTGGTCTTCACCAACACATTTAACCAACTGTTTCATTTGATGTAAAAAGACCACCAAAGCAGCATAAAATAAAATAAAGGGATTTGATTCAATCATAGTGTCAAACAGGCAAACAATTTCCTTTCAAACAACTTCCTAATCCCCTACACACATCGCCAAAGGAAATCTCATAATGCTTAATTCATTTCTGCAGGCACTGTACAGTAAATGAAAGATTATCATCAAAGATAATTCTCCATTCAGGTTTGCAGAGAGAGTTAAATCAGTAGTAGTGTGAGATGCACTACAGAGTTTCACTGCTATTGACCCAGACCTCAAATAAGGCACACCTTATTCCATTTACTGCTGGGCTTCCTTAGCGTTTCTTCCACACCACCTATGTACACACACACACACACACACAACAACAGTGTGTATAGTGCTTCCTGCTCACACACAGCCAGTAGAGTCTTCTTTTTTTGCCTGTGTTATGCCCTCTTACTAAATCCTGTATCTGATCTACTCTGAAATCAGCTATGTTGTTTGGGGTCTTAAGCAGTTTATCACAGAAATGAATTTATAACTAAACTCAGAGGGACACACCCAGAAGACCAACAAAAAGCTAATGTGAGGGCATGACCAGACATTAGCTAGTGAGGAGCCGTTAAGGTGTTTTAATTCAGTTCAGGCGCACACCAACCAACACAATCATCACATTCATGTTTGTACTAGAAAGCCAGAGAATCAGAAGGTGAGCGGTGGAGGTGAAATGCAGTTTGTAGCTTTGTATTAAGTCTTGTGGAGAAGGAAAGTAAAGTACATGTTAGCCAGGCAGAGCTTTAGGCCACACTCCAGGTGAGTCATTTCAGAAAATGAAAGTGCCGCCAGAGTTTATATATGGAAGAAAGGAAGGGACTTGCTAGAAACCACTGTTTACCACTAAATGTATGCAACAGCCATCCTATTTAAAAAATATCCTTTACTACACACCAGATGTTGATGTATCTGTCGGTGATGGCTAGCTAACATGACAGACGGGATTCTAGTGAGAAACCACAGCTAAAAGCAGTAATAACGCTAACTGAGACAATAGAAAGTTAGCTCTTGCATGTTTTGACAATGAAAAATGAACTGACAGTGGGGTCCCAGGCTACCAACAGGCAGCATCGTTAGCATTTTTCAAAGTAATGTAAGCAATGAAATACCTCCTGTTAGCTTGCGCCAGTGAGGAGCACTTCATGGATAGTGAAACTGATTACCATCAAAATATACCAGACACTGAATGTATGCCAGATGTCTTATGTTAATGCTCAGATGACTCCAATGTACACAGGTAAAGCTTCACTGATAAGAAACTATAGGCCCTATTTAAATACATTGCTTTGTGGGCTCCAGATTGAGGTTGCATCAGAAACAGAAGTGGTTCTGAGACATCTTTTCACAGTGAGAAGTCTAAGACCCATTGTCCACCAAAATACTAACAACTCGATTTGCGATGCCTCATTTAAATTAAACTCCCATCTGCGCACCTTGCACTCTTAGCTTGGCAACAAAATAGCACACTGATGAAATTAAGGTCAATTAAATTTAAGGTCACAACAATAGCTAAAGATAGGAGCTTGATGCATTTTAAATCACTTACAGTCTGCACCTCTATCAGCTTTTCTCTGAGTCGCACACTGACGCTCTAAACACACATCAGGCAGGTCAACAAAGCATTGATCACATGGCCTGACGTTCACTGAATGTTCACTCAATTCAACAGATGTCTTTCATTGAAACTGAAGTTTCTTCCTCGCAAGTTTCAGTGCAAAGCTATCCACCACCTTATTGAAATTCAGAGCTCTGACCAGATCAGCAGACGCTAAAATCTAATTACTTTACAGTTCCTGCAGTTTATGACACAAAACAACTCCTCATGTTGTTCACCTAATCCTAATAAGCTATCAGTGATCCATGTGTGTGTGCATCTCACAACAACGTCACTCGGAAGTTACAACAGTTGGGTAATACTTAGTGTTATGAATTCATCTCTGTAAAATTTGATAACTAAACATTTATGCAAATAAAAATGCAGTTAGGTCAGTTCTTCACTATATTCAACATTCAGTGAACTGAGCTGATCTGTATTTTCTTTCAGTGAGCTAAATATGAAGCCTTTATGCATGATAAAGTGAAATGGAAGTGATGTTTGATACTTCCATTAACATACGAAGGCATAATGCTCTTCTCGTCATTATGTAACTGTTACAGCTGTGAAATGGACATGGGGTTGCCTCAAAGGTCGGAGCCTTGTTCTCTCTATAGCGCGGACAATTTGCACTTGGAATTACAAAAGAGGATATATCACTGCGTAATATAAAACACAGAGGGGCAATCAGTGCTTGGAGAAGTTTCCTGCCTACATAAAAGACAGGCGGGATATTTGGCAGAGTTTTTCAATAACACATCTAAGGAAATTGCACTTCCTGTTGTTATGAGACTATCTCATGGCTATCAGCCATTTCCAGTGTAAATTTCCTCTGTGTGTGTGCAGGAGAGGGAAGAGAGGACACGCCTATAGAGCAAGAGAATTGTGTTATGCTTTTGCTTTTGTATGCTTTTTTTCTGGAATTTCTTTTCTGCATTTTTCTGGAAGACAGAGGAGTTCCATTATATGCTTTCTTGAACTTAAGTATTTGGTAGGAAGAACATGAAAAATAAAGAAATTATTAGGTATTACATTTCATAAATCCCCATTTAAGAATATTTTTAAAGAGACAAACAGAAAGGTCTTAGTTCAGTGACGATTTTTTGTAGTTAACAGCAAACTAAAATGTATTTATTAAACAAACATGATTTGTCTTCAAAAGATTTTACCACCACTCTTCTTTCCAAAAATGGTTTATGGGTGTAGCTACCGAGCGTCAGATGCAGATGCAGAGGTTTATGGGACAGGCTGACAGAATAAAATACAGTTAACAGTGGTTAAACCTAAAACAATAAATCTGAACTTTTAAAAGATGCACTAGGTCTTATTAAATCATCTTCAAGATGTTGTAAAATGGATACTTCTGTGACTGGTGATTGGACTAACTTCACCATATAAAGACGTGGCATTTTTACATTTTATACACTAATTAATTAATGAATTAAATAAAAGACAATCAAAGCAATATTTCTCCTAATATTAAAATAATCATTAGTTGTACACACTCTATTAGTCTGAGTTAGATTAGCACAGTTCCCCAGAGACATATGTTTTAGACAGAAAGAAAGGAGCAAAAGAGACAGACATGAAAAGCAGCACAGCGTAATCCGTCCCTCTTGTCAGTGTGCTGCAAACAAGGGGTTGATTTATATCAGGGGACATGATTATGAGCATCGCAGCCAGCAGAGGCTGTACAGAGGCTCAGATATCAAAGACACACTGATAGAGCTTAAGGTGGCCGATGGCAGCAAGATCCGGAGAGCCCTCCTGATCTATAGATTATCCAAGCACAAAGGCACACACACACTACACTTCACTTACACTAAAGCACACCCCCTCTCACACACACACACTCCCACCTACTCAGCCCACATAACCTGCCAAGGTAGGTTTCAATTTATTATAGTATACTATCAAAATCAACTCGCAGAGACGTGAAACTTGCATAATAAAGCACATGTCCTCACTGGTTTGTGGTGGTGCGTTCAAGTGCTGCAGTGACAAGTGTCTCCCCGTTCTCCCCGACTCGTGGATCATATTAACCCTCCAGGTTAGAGTTGATCTCAGCAGTAGGGCGAGAGGCCAGGTCCTTGAGCTGATTAAAGCTAGACTAAGCCTACAAGGGCCATGGGAATATGTACCTCCAAACATACATGTCTAAATACCCTGACAAGCTGGTGAAAAGAAATAAATGGCAATTTGACATTCCTGAATTCAAGGAGAAATAGCAAAAATTCTCAAATGTTCCCTTAAGTACCCTAAAGTAAAAAATAAAGCTGTTCACCCTCAATGAATGCCCCTTAAGCTTTTCAAGGTTACACGAACAAGAGACAACACACCACTGTATCAAAGCTGCTGTCTGCTCTTCACCTGCAGCAGAAATTTGAATATCATTCATAGCATTTTAGACAGTGAACCTGAGCTCTGCACTCCATTAATCTGTGCTGCTGGTTAATCTGGTAGGAATGTGTGCAACAGTGTCAGAAATCTGCCTCCCAGCCATAAGTGACCCACTGGTGTCAATTAGAGGACAGGTCCACACACACACACACACACTGCAAGTCAAAGTTTTCAACTCTTAACATCAATTTGAGTTTTTTCTAGAACTACTTAAATTCTGATTTAAGGTAGGCACAAAGCAACTTTCTTCCTTCAGCGGATGTAACACAGCCTTCTGGTGTCAGCACCTTACTCTGCACACTCAAGGCCAATCACCAGAGTGACGTAGCAATAAGAACAATACATGTTTGAGTGGAGGGGGGCTTTTAGCTGCACTTGTCATGTTGCTTCAGTCTAAGGAATAATAAAAAAACAAATTTTTGTATGTCCAATACACAGCTGTATTAACAGTGCTGTAGTAGACAGGAATTAATCTCCTGCTGCCTGCCTACAGTCTAGCCAAACATGCAGGATATTTAGCTATATCCGACTGCTTCTGTTGATCTCACCATCTCGTTGCTTTAAAGTTTGTGGCTAGCTTTATTTTGGCAAACGTCTTGCAAAGAAGCAAAACAGTAATTTAATTAAATTAATTAAATAACGGTCCACTTACGTGGCCACAAGATAAATTAGCCTAGCACAAAGGCCGATAAGTGTGTTAAAATTCACTTTTCTGAATCCTACTGAGAGTATTACAGTAGTACCATGGGGAATATGCTACAGTAATAAGGTCCATGCAGTATTAACTCGCTTCAGCAGACACCTGTAGGAGGAACATTATTGTAATATCGCCTACTGTAAGTTCCAATGGTGATTTTGCGTTATTGGGTTTCACTGAGGTGTGGTTTTAAGAGAAATGTTTGCAAAGACGGAAGGATAAGATGGAGCGCTCACCTGCTCGGGAAGTTTTCTGCGACTCCTTTCTCTCTCTCTCTCTCTCTCACACACACACACCCACACCCACACGGTAACTTTATCTCTTTGGCTTTATCTCTCTCTCTCTCACACACACACACACACACACACACACTCCCACACACACTCCTACACAAGCCGTCCGGCAGCGGCTGCGCTGTCTGAATGAGCTCGGTGTCCGGTCCGCAGCGGTACAGTGGAGGGCTCAGGCCGGCGCGAGGAGGTGGAGCCCCGAGTGACACCGGTAGCTCACAATACAGTCCCGGGAATACAGGAGCAGGTAGGCCCCCTTCCACAGTGCTGGACCCCACCCAGTCCTACCAGGCCCAGCCCACTGTAATAGGTGAAGATCACTCGCAAATTCTTAAGTGCTGAAAAGTGTTGAATTTACTGTGACCTATTTTCGGGGTTGTCACTATGTTCTGAATGTTGACTTCGTTAGGCTACTGAACCTAAACTGAACGGTAACATGAAGAGAAAACGAAAGCCCATAGTGCATACATACATACATATGGGTTTTTAAAATTCTACAATTTTTCATTGCCTTTCGCTGGGGAGAAATACTGAGCACTTTTAGTTAAACGATTATTAAGCCTTTTTTTACAGCAGACATTTTAATTGGACATTGTAGAAAACCAAGGGCGTCTCTTCGTGTTGGTGGGGACACAAAGGATCAGATTAGGGGTGTGATGATACATTTATAAGATGTGATGATGCACGAGGACAAGACAAAAATATTTTCAGCACTATTTGGATATTTGAAGATTTTGAGCATAAAACTGGTAATTTCCTGCATTCTGGAGACATTTTCTGCTCAAATTTATGGTGGAAATGTCTGTTTTTTTATGAGGGAAAACTACATTGCATTGCATGTATTCTTGTTGTGCAAATAAACCTTTCTCTAAGCATTTGTTAGTTAACATTTCTTGGTGCTACTTTTCTGAACGTTTATAACAAATGCTTTCAAAAAGTGATGCGGGCAAAATCAGTCATTTCAAATTGTGGTGGGGATATGTCCCCAGCGTCCCCAGTGTAAATGACATCCTATGTAGAAAACACACCCTACTAATAACATTCATGGAGCCATGGCAGTGAGACGGAGGCATGAATAATAACAAAATCTTAAACCTGAAGAAGCTAAATGGAATCCAGCTGTCAATTATTTTATCTTACACCAGTGCTCTTCATGTGAAAATGTCTTCCATTAAAATAGCCTTTTGAAATCCTTTCTATTACACACGCTATATCACCTTTTAAATGTTGCCCAGAGAAATTAATTCACTGGTGGTAATATACACCATATCTGTATTTTATTTAATAGCATAGGTATGCTACTGTAACCTTAATTTGTGGGCATTTAATCACCCATGTGATTCCTTTCCATATGAAAGCAGCAGGGAACAGTATTTCCCTTCTCATAGCATGCAGCCCTGACTTGGTTCATAGGGGGGAGATAGTGGGATTGCTCATCAATGACAGAATATGTACCATGGGAATTATCAAGAGATGATGACAATCCCCATCGCCAAGCTCATTATGTGGTGCCAGCCAAGTCAACAATACATATCACATATCCCCAACCAGCAGCCACCTAATATGTGGACAGTGTCCTTTGCAAAGTG
Source organism: Micropterus dolomieu (assembly GCF_021292245.1). NCBI lineage: Eukaryota > Metazoa > Chordata > Actinopteri > Centrarchiformes > Centrarchidae > Micropterus > Micropterus dolomieu. The sequence goes on along the minus strand of NC_060157.1, from coordinate 26,545,078 downwards.
TTGATGTATGCGTGTGTGTGTGCTAAGGTCTAATGTGATCTTTGGGCATGTGACCAATATAGTAAGCTGCTAATGAAATGAATGTTCTACAGAGAACATGCTGTCAGAAGATGGAAATGGGATTGAAAGATGGACATCAGCAAAATCCAGTGATGTGTTTACACTGATACTGGGTTGAGCTAAACTGAAATGAGAGAGAGGGAGAAAAAGAGAGACAGCAGGACAGAAGAGTGGCTCTAAAGTACACTTTCAGGAGTCTGTGCAGGTTGTGCAAGGTGAAGGCAAGGAATGGCTGGAATCCATAATTATCAACAATTCTTACAATACTTGTCAGCGGTGTTCTCCTGTAATACAAACATGAAAGTAAACAACTAGTTCAAAAACTGTGTGTATGTGTGTGGGGAGGGGGGTGGGGTGCTCTGAGTATACAGGCCCTCATGTAAGGAGAGCCTGCAATGATATTAGAACGTACATCCATGGATGAGGGGAGGTGGCCCATAGAGAATGCCTATGTACAGTCTAAAAACACCAAGGACAGCATTCAACAAAAACTCAAAGGAATAAGTAGTAGTTCAGCAAAAGAAACAAACAAAGAGATGCATTTAAAAAGGTTTTGTTAACTGGCCTCAGTTGATTCAATCAATTTCTGCTTGACAAGCTGGCTGTTAATGTATCATAATCAGCAGCAGTGAGTAATATATATTTTTTTTATTTGTATTGATTTTTTTAAAACACAGTTACAACATGCTGCACATATAGGATAGAATACACATGTGCACATACAAGTATACAAACATACACACATACAACCATGTATTCATATAAGCATCAGACATAGCCAAAGATAAACAAAACAAAACTAAAGGCAAATAGAGAGTGTTTATTAAAAGGCTATCCTGCAAGAATTTGTTTTCAGCTGTCACTTAATATAAAACAGATTCAGCATGATCTGATGGAATTGGGAAGGCTATTCCAGAGTTTAGCAGCTACAGCCAAAAACGCGAGGTCACCTGTGGATTTAAAATAAGAAAGGGAACAGATTAAAGGCCTTGATCAGATGATCAGAGTGGCTGAGAGCTCAAATTGGGGCTTAACCACTCTGCTACATATACAGGCGCCAGACCATGCAAACCTTGTAGGTGATTAGTAGGACTTTGAAATCAAATCTGTGTTTTACTGGAAGCCAATGAAAGGAGGCAAGAACTGAGGTGATGTGGGACATTTAACTATTATTTGTTAACAGTGTCGTTGTTGCACTTTGCTCTAACTGAAGATGGGCTAGAGAAGACTGAGTAATACAAGTAAAGAGGGAGTTACAGTAATCAAAACAAGAAAAAGAAAAAGGTTTGATCTTTGCAATATTTCACAAATAAAAGAAACAAGATTGAGTTTAGTGACATGGGATTCAAAGTTCAAATGTTGGTCAAAAAGGATGCCAAGACTCTTGGAGGCAGTCTTGATGTTGCTAGCGAGTGGTAAAGTAATCATGGCCGATCACAGGGACCCCAAGTGTGTCAGAATTGAGATGGAGGAAATGTTTAGACATTCAGTCTGTAACAGAAGCTAGGCAGTCATGGATGATGGTAATGTCATCTCTTACACTTGCTACACAATAACACCTAGCAATATTTCTAATTCAGCATTTATATTCAATCCTTTATGTGTTGGCTGTTTTTGCTGAAGTTGATGTGAGGTCAATTTGAGGGTCTACCACAGTATTATAACCTACCACAGATACTGAATACTAAAGCCTTTTTGAGTACGTGCCTTTTGTTGTTACATATAATGGTCAAGGTCTGCCCTCTAGTGAGAATACAGCTCCACCCACATTTGCCTGAAGAACAACCACTTATTCAGAGCCCAAGGCTTTTCATGTGGAAACGCTGACACACAGCCGAGCTGAAAGAATAAGGTTAAAATGGATCATACACACCATGAGAACACATGAAATCAACACATTCATTATAGGGTATACTTGTTAACTTCAGTCACACGAATTTCTGTCTTCCTGCATGTGTCACATGCAGCTCTTCGTTTGTAAAATATGACCCTCTGCGACTCACATGTTAAGATCACAAATGAACAACTTCATCTGTGAGGTCCCCGTGGTCCCAACATCATGAAATTCCCAGCATACTGTAGATCCATCCAGCCTCCATCTGACTAGAAGTCTAAAGCTGCGAGTTTAATTACACTACACACAACTATTCAGGTCCACCTTAGTAGAGATCTAATCAGGAAAGATAAATGAATGGGTTAAGTTATTTCCATAATGTTTGGATTTGACTGGATGCTGCAACTTGAAAACCTGCAGCATAACTTGACACTTATTATGACATTACATTTATTCATTTAGCGGACGTTATAATCCAAAGCGACTTACAATTGCAATTCATGTCAGAGGTTGCACACCATTGCGCCATCACCACCCAATATTAGAAAGTTGGCTTTTGTGCCTGAGGAAACTTGAAAGCAGGGGTGATCAAACATCTAGATCCCCATGGTAAAAATAGTGGGAAATGGAGATGATAACGTCAACCAAAGAATTTTAAATTAGTCAAGTAAATGAAAGGGGTTTATTATGAGCTCATCTCAGTGCAAACAAAATGTGGGGGAGGATTGGGAAGACGTTCATGCCAAACACATAATCAATATAATAATAATATTTTTATCAGCTTTTCAATAACTACTTGTGTATCTTTCACCGGACACTCTGCAAAATTCATTAGATGATAACAACATGGTTTGTAAGCAAGACTGAATATTGTAAATGAGATTGTTGCCACTTTATAACAATTAGACTGCAGTTAGTAACATGACTGTAATGAA
>NC_060157.1:26533176-26542149 GCF_021292245.1 Micropterus dolomieu | reverse complement strand
GGCTGTTTTTGCTGAAGTTGATGTGAGGTCAATTTGAGGGTCTACCACAGTATTATAACCTACCACAGATACTGAATACTAAAGCCTTTTTGAGTACGTGCCTTTTGTTGTTACATATAATGGTCAAGGTCTGCCCTCTAGTGAGAATACAGCTCCACCCACATTTGCCTGAAGAACAACCACTTATTCAGAGCCCAAGGCTTTTCATGTGGAAACGCTGACACACAGCCGAGCTGAAAGAATAAGGTTAAAATGGATCATACACACCATGAGAACACATGAAATCAACACATTCATTATAGGGTATACTTGTTAACTTCAGTCACACGAATTTCTGTCTTCCTGCATGTGTCACATGCAGCTCTTCGTTTGTAAAATATGACCCTCTGCGACTCACATGTTAAGATCACAAATGAACAACTTCATCTGTGAGGTCCCCGTGGTCCCAACATCATGAAATTCCCAGCATACTGTAGATCCATCCAGCCTCCATCTGACTAGAAGTCTAAAGCTGCGAGTTTAATTACACTACACACAACTATTCAGGTCCACCTTAGTAGAGATCTAATCAGGAAAGATAAATGAATGGGTTAAGTTATTTCCATAATGTTTGGATTTGACTGGATGCTGCAACTTGAAAACCTGCAGCATAACTTGACACTTATTATGACATTACATTTATTCATTTAGCGGACGTTATAATCCAAAGCGACTTACAATTGCAATTCATGTCAGAGGTTGCACACCATTGCGCCATCACCACCCAATATTAGAAAGTTGGCTTTTGTGCCTGAGGAAACTTGAAAGCAGGGGTGATCAAACATCTAGATCCCCATGGTAAAAATAGTGGGAAATGGAGATGATAACGTCAACCAAAGAATTTTAAATTAGTCAAGTAAATGAAAGGGGTTTATTATGAGCTCATCTCAGTGCAAACAAAATGTGGGGGAGGATTGGGAAGACGTTCATGCCAAACACATAATCAATATAATAATAATATTTTTATCAGCTTTTCAATAACTACTTGTGTATCTTTCACCGGACACTCTGCAAAATTCATTAGATGATAACAACATGGTTTGTAAGCAAGACTGAATATTGTAAATGAGATTGTTGCCACTTTATAACAATTAGACTGCAGTTAGTAACATGACTGTAATGAAAGGGTAAGCTAAAGCGACCAGTAGAGAAGGTGTACCAGATAACGTTAGCAACTCCTTGACTTTGAAAGGGAGCTGTCTATTGCAAATTTTTGTGCTACGCTGACTTCTTTCTACCACTGTTTATGCTGCTGACCTCAGGGTGACAATGCCTAAATATGACAGTTGTGACCGATATTAAATTACATTATTATGCTAAATTATTATTTAGGCTTTTCATATATTTCAATAACATGAAAATAAACATTATAAATAATGTTTGTCTGTCTGTGTGTCAATCAATCAGTCAGTCAGTTGAATTGTTGAATCTCAACTAGGCTGATAAGCTCTTGAAATGTTGAAATGTTACATTTGCTGCATAGGTGGGTCCTAGTGCAGAATTATATCCGGTTGGGTCTTTGTCATAAAAATTAACCTTCTGATTAATTGGGGGGCTAGGGGGATTAACATCATTGATTATTTGAATCTCCTGACACTCTGACAGGATCGTTCAGGATGAACTGACAGCAGCCTTTCTAATCATGAAAGTAATTAATTAAAGCGCAAACACATTGCCTTTAGAAATATATTTACACATCCATCAGGGGAGCTACCTTCTTGTTAAAGAGGAGCCGAGACCCCCTAGTTTGCACCCTGCCTAAAATCTCGACCATCGGGATTCGCACAACAGGAAATAGGGTTACTCTTTTACTCATGGGTTTGTTTTTCTGGAGTCGAAATGTTTCTTGGTGTTGGTGAATTATTAAAAAAACATAGCACTACTTAATTTCGGGTCAAAATGCGATGTAACGCATATTACTAAGATTGTAAGGGGTATAATAGGCTATTACTGATTTTTTTAGCATATCAAAAAGCAATTCATTACTGTAATTGCGTTACTTTTGTAACACGTTACTCCCAACAATGCCTCCCGGTGAGTCTGTCTTGCCAATATCTGTCTGTAAGGTAACATTACAAAGTCGGGGGGGGGGGTCAGAATTGATCTGCCTCTGAGCCGGGAACGTTTGTATGTCTGTGTGAAAAGCCACAGCCGGCATGCCTGTGTTTCCAGGATCTCTGTAGCCAATGCAAGCCTTGTGTTTCTGATTTTGCTCGCTCATGAGTTCAAGGCAGGCATGCGTGGGCGCACTCACCTCTTATCGATCTTAAAACCACACCACTAGTGGCCGCTGAAAACCACATATTAAACTATGTAAGTGTATTGTGGACAGAAGGACAGTCTTTGAGAGTTCAAAATGCTGTAAGAAATGTAAAAACAAAAAAATGACTTATATATGTGACTTAAAAGTAATTATCAATGCAAAAGTCTCAAATATAAAAACAATGTAAAACGTACATTTTCCAACTCATGTGAATTTCCTTATCTGCTTGGGTATATTGCTGGAAATAAGATGCATAATTACAAATCACTGTGGCAGGATTCAAAATGTGGCACAGACAAAGAGAGGGTGAAACAGTAGCTGGGGCCATAGCCCCGGCGCAAATCTTCATAGCCCCAGTTAAGCCTCCCCCAAGCAATTGAGCTGGACCGTTTTTTGATCAAGAAGAAAATAGTTTATTTGTGGTCTATCTGTCTGTTCACCTGTCTGTCTGAAGCTGCTGGGTTGTGTGCGGCGGCAGGAGGACAGAGTTCCAGAGAGCTGCATTGGAGTGTCAGCGGGATGCATGAAATCTCACCTGAGCAGGGTGTTCAGCGCAACATTGAAAACTGTTTTTACATTTTTACATCTGTGTTGTCTGTTTTGGGGATGCTTTATTCAGCTGTTAAAGTGGCAGTTATTTTATTTCTGTAGCCTAATATCGCTTGTTGCACCTACCAGGGTGTCCATACCTCTTTATTTGTTGTTGGTCATTTACGTTTAATTGTAAAAGTCTCTTTTCTCATTACTTCTGTGGAATGCGTTGGGAACTAAAGGGATGCTGATTACTATTTTCTTTCCCCAAATATTGGTCTAACCCCCTCTTAGCACTGGTAGAGAAAAAAATCCTGGTGCTGTGCCTGAAACAAAAGGAAAATGAAAGTTTGTAAAAGCAAAATAATGATGATGGTTTTGACAAGAGTAAGGTACAGATATAAAGAGATCAGGGAACATGAAGACGGAGTGTAAAGGTGAAAATTATTTTTAAAAATTGACAGTAAGCAAAGCAGCAATCCGACTGGTCCTGGACCACATGGCAGGCAGTGATGCTGTTTGTCTGGCAGTCTCCTGTATCCCCTGAAGCCCTTCCCAACCCCTCCCTCATACACTCCTATATTCAACCCTAAAACCCCTGCCCCCTCTTCTCCCTGTTTCTCCCCCAATACACTGTCCTCTTTCTGATCCAATACTATGCCTGCATGTATGCAGCATGTGTGTTTGACCCCGTCCCCACCCCCATGGCCTTAACTGCATTACAATGAAAGTTATTATAGGACCATGAGATCTGGAGTTCAAGATAAGAAAATGTTAAAGACGGCACATCACAACAAATGTTTTTATTCATTTTGTTTTTTATTTCAAACCTGAGTATATGAACATAAGTGAGGTGAGATTCTTTCACCTTTTACTAGGAGACTTGCATGCTCTGCAAACACACAAATAAAAGTATCTTCCAGTGATTTAGTATTGTACTTCCATAGTTGGAGTACTAGTGAGATACTGAATGGTCAAAATAAAAGCAGAAGAGGTTGAGATATGATGACTTTTAGTGCCTAGTATGGGACAAGCTCCAAAACCACTGGATCCTATATTTGCCACAATGCAACAATCTTTTCATTTGACCATCCCTGCCTGGTAAATGCCCACATCTTTCCAACACCACACTTCCAATTTGTAACAGACTTTTTGTTCTAATTTGTCATCTAAGGCGAGATAACCCTGACATCATCACACATCTTTAGGGTTAATTTCTTCATCATGATTAAAATGGCTTGATGTATAAAAATGGTGGGGTGTCCCTTCGACCTTGTAAACCACTTCATACATTACGAATGTAAGTTTTAGGTCAAAAAATTAGATTATACCTTCTAACATAGGAAAAAAGCATGCAGTGATCAAGTTCCCTACCTCCCCCTGATGCAAAGTAGTTTCATGATGTTGCCATGGCAATCACTGCAGCCTCATTATAGCCTAAAGTATCTCATGTATCTACCAGTGAAATCAATTATAGTAATAACGGTTACAGGGATGGATCAAAAAGCTTGGGACAGAATCATTCCTATATAAATGCTGTTAAAATACTTTGCTTATAGTAATCAAGTAGACCGATTATAATTTTCATACATGACAAGATATAGAAAAATATCTGAAGATTTTGTAAATTTGTTCGTTTTCAAACTCTACCTGCTACCAGCTCGACACTGATCACCTGTAGTAAAAATGCACTGAAACCACCGCCTTTATATTCATTTAGAAATTAATTAATTAGTTGGTCATTGCTAAAAGCACCTCCTTTTCACCCTGTGTGTTGAATACGGAGTGAAGCACATGCACAGTATATAGTTAAGAATTACTAGTCAATCAGAAGCAGAGTAGAGCGGGTCCTGACAAGCAAGGTAGCGTGATTCAAAACAAAGCTGTTTCAGCCGGTAACTATGGCTTTGGTTCAGCTGTGCATGATCCGAAACAGCTTTGCAAGCTAGACTGGAGCAAGACGTTTCAGAGAGGTAAGTTATTAATCTGTAACAAATGTATCTTTCATAGTAACGTTTTAACTGCGCACTAGTATCTAACGTTTGGTATGAAGGGTGGGGGTGAGGGGAGGCAGCGGGTGGACGTCTTGTAACTGTGTTTCTTCACCAGTGTTTTTGAGGAGCATTATGTTACAAAGTGACAAAGTTAGGTTACAAAATGAAAAGCTGAACTGCGATCGAGCGGTTTTCAGGCAGTTCAGGAGCGGGGTTTTCTGTGGGAGATGACTTTGGGCTTTTTCACTTTGCAAACCTATTACATACACAAAAAAGATATATAACACAATAAGGGAAAGGGAAAGCAAAAAAGCAGAATATGACTTCTTTAAATGAGGAAGGGGACCTGGGACATAATAATAATAATAATAATAATACATAAAAGTAAACAATGAAAACTAAAAAAATCCATTTGACATATAGACATGAACATTTCACCACCTGAAGGAGCATGCCTTAACGTTTAAAATAACCAGTCTACTTGATGCCTGCCACCATGTGGATCCACCAGTTGGCCTGCACGGTCCAGCCCTTTTTCTCACACTCATAGATTTGCTGGAGGAAATGCTCCTTGGCCTCTGCCTCACTCTGCTCCTCCTGAAGCGCCTCCCGCAGGTAGCGCATGTCCTCTGCAGCACTCAGCTCCGGGATACCCGTCAGCAGCATGAGGGAGAAAAGAGTGATCAGGAGACGAGAGTGCGAACGCAGGGAGAGGTATGCTTCGGCGCATGTGTCCTAATATAGGCAGGTGGGAATCACAAGAGAAGGAAAGGAGGACAAGGAAAAAAAACATAAGGAAATTCAGTGCAGGCCACTAGGGGCCTCGCACGTTTAGTGCTCAGGCCCTAATTAGTATTTACACACAAACATCACACCAACACACACATAATCAATTCTTCTCACCCTGAATCGCTCAAAGTAGAGGCTGTTGCCCCTTTGGATCCTGCCCATGACAAACAGGAAGTCAGGTGTGAGGACGAATGGCACACGCTCCCTGCTCACGCCGAGGAAATGCTTTCTGTTCCCCAGAATGTGACCAAAGTCGATGTGAAACAGGTTCCCTGAGAGGCCCAGGAAATACAAAAGCATTTAAGTTCTTCATTCATTTTCTCACTGCTTCACATCATCAATAATGTTACTCAATATTAGAGATGGAGTGTTCATTTTTACACAAATGCAGGCAGGTTTACTCAGCTAATTCAATTAATAGCCAGGGCGATGTGAACAAGAATTTGTGGCGCTTACCTTGGTCTGTGATCATAATGTTGTCATTGTGTCGATCACCTATTCCCAATACATAGGTGGCCACACAGTAACCAGCACAGGACTTCACAAATCTCTCCGTAGTCTTGTAATGCTGTAATGAAATGAGATCACAGCTGTTCGAATACAAAGGTGGTAGCATGGCAGAGCATGAACGGTTCTAATGCAGCTGATACCTACACAACAATTACATACATGTATAATATTTTATATAATGAGTGGCTCGACTTACAAAGTCATAAACTAATAAATTGGTCTATAGACAGGCTTTTAAAAACCTTTCATTGGTAGGTAAAAGGGAAAGTGTGTTAGAGACAGGATATTTAGTAGCAAGATAAAAATGTCACTGTATGTCATGCTTGTTTTGCCCTGTGTGCAGCTGCACAGACCGATGTGACCCAGTGTGTAATTTAAAGGCTTGGATGGAGCATGTTTTATTTCTAATCTTATATTACAAGTTAATTTGGGTCCAGACTTGGTTTTGAATCTTCAAGGCCATGTTGGGCGGCTGTGGCTCAGGAGGTAGAGCGGGTTGCCCATTAATTGGAGTTCAATCCCTGGCTCCTCCAGGCTGCATGTTGAAGTTTCCTTGGGCAAGATACTGAACTCTGAATTGCCTCTGGTGGCTGTTCTGCCAGTGTGTGAATGTTAGTTTCTGTTTGAGCACTTAGGCTCAGTGAATGAAATCTGTGTGAATGGTGACTGTGATGTAGTTTAAAAGCGCTTTGAGTGGTCGAAAAGACTAGAAAGGTGCTATACAAATACGGAACGTTTACATTATACATGTACATGTACTTACAATTTCCTGCAGTGGACATTTTGACTTCAGCCACTCAAACAGAGCATCATTTCTGAAAGCACTAGTTGTTCCTCCATGGCTCTTCTGGACTGCAGCGATGGTCACTGCATTCCTCACAATCTCAATCATACCTGTTGAGGAAAACCTTTTTATATTCTGGGTGCTAGTAATTATTAATGTAAAAGGCTGAAACGGTCATCGATTAAATCGATTAAGTCGATTACTAAAAAGCATCAACGCAAAATCTTTGCATCGGTGCTTCGTTTAGTCCATATAACTACACAGCACCCCGTTTTGCATGGACATTTATTACTGTCGCACATTGCACTTGCGCTGTGTGAACACGACGTGATTATGACGGGACTGTTTGCAAATTGAAAGAAGAGAGAGAAAATAGCGAGGGACGAAGAAGAAAGTGTCCAAAGTATGGGATTATTTCAAGCTAAAAGAAAACAACAACTCTGTAATGTTACCGTCTGTCCACCGTAAAACACAATTTATGTGGCCGCCGCCGGCAAGCAAAAGAACTTCTTATACGATGCATCAATGAAATTATCTGTAGAAGCTTCAAGTACTAAAATCATCGTTAGCTGCAGCCCTACACTCATTTTCCCTCAATTATGTTCTAACATCCTTTGCCACATATTAAAAAGGGGTACATAAATCTGCCTGGAACTTTGAGACACACTACCAGGGGTGACTGTGGCTCAGGGGCTAGAGTGGGTTGCCTGTTAGTCCGAAGTTCGACAGTTCAATACCCGACTCCTCCAGGCTGCGTGTTGAATAATAATAGGGAAATGGAGAGTGCATTAGAGTAAGTCACTATAAGTAGAGTTTAATTAGTTGTGTTAACTAAGCAGTCACTCTTGGATAACCACACAGATGTTGATACCTATGTTGTATCCTGTTGAGATGCAGCCATATGGAATAAGATTCAGATCCAGAGATTTCTCCTGCCAGATAGACTCCATCACCACCAGGGTCTAAAGAGGAAGATACACAGAGTCAGGTGTCACTTCACCCAAAGGTAAGACACATTCACCCACATAAAACATGAACGTTCTTTTGTCAGTAATACTAGTAATTAAAACAGACCTGGATGATCAGCATGTCCTGCCTGAGGTCGTCCCCCTCTTTGAAGATTATTCCAACAGGTGTAGCAGAAGTGGGCGACGGCATGGGGCAGAACTCCAGCCACAGTGGCTTCTTCTTAGAGGCCATCACCTTGCATTTGTCCAGCTGGATGAGAGGGATACAAGAGAACTGATTTGTTTGTGTAACTGAATTTTTTAAAACGGCCCTAAAAAATATTTTCCTAATGAACTTCTTACCATCAGTGATGAGGTCTTGAACACGAACGGAACGTTTTATGCCAGTTTTTGAGATTTCTATTTGTGTTAATATGTGCTCTTCTCACTGATTTGAAGTGGGCAGAGCTCCATTAGGAAAAAGTGATGTCCCATATTACCATGAACCAATCAGAGTTTGGCAACATTTCAAATTAAAATGAGACGACAGGCTGTTTGCTTATGTTGTGTTAAGACACATAAATAAATAAACATAATAAACATAAGACTAAACATTCAATACCAACACGCTCATCGCTTACCAGGATCCGTCCAACTTTGATGCGAGGGTCAAAGGGCAGCAAGAATTCATTTGGCAGATAACAGTCTCTAAGAAGCTCTTGAAGCTTGAGGGGAGCTAAATCACAAAGATACAATGAGGTACATTAGTCTAGTGATGCAGCAAATGGCTTTTTCCTTTAAATATGGGAAAGAAGGTTTAATATCTTTCAGCATGATGTCTATGTCAAAGCTTGAGTGGAGACAAACATCCATTCCTCTATTAGTCAGTGGCTGTTGAGCACCATGTGTGCCACCATCTAACCCTTTACGGGGAGCTATAATGAAGATTTTAAGTACCTACAGACCACTTTTGATGATGTTTTTATGCTTAGTCCTTTTTACACTGCGGGTATTGCAGCTAATAGAACATAGATTAGAAAATTGATTAGTCTATTGGTATTTATTATGGATAATTGTTGTGGTGGCAGCCCGGCTGACGGTGAGTGTCCTGGTTTT